>NC_092152.1:7685908-7868220 GCF_045791955.1 Oncorhynchus clarkii lewisi
CAGAAACCAGAGTGGAGGAGGACATGAGGAAGTGTTCCAGAAACCAGAGTGGAGGAGGACATGAGGAAGTGTTCCAGAAACCAGAGTGGAGGAGGACATGAGGAAGTGTTCCAGAAACCAGAGTGGAGGAGGACATGAGGAAGTGTTCCAGAAACCAGAGTGGAGGAGGACATGAGGAAGTGTTCCAGAAACCAGAGTGGAGGAGGACATGAGGAAGTGTTCCAGAAACCAGAGTGGAGGAGGACATGAGGAAGTGTTCCAGAAACCAGAGTGGAGGAGGACATGAGGAAGTGTTCCAGAAACCAGAGTGGAGGAGGACATGAGGAAGTGTTCCAGAAACCAGAGTGGAGGAGGACATGAGGAAGTGTTCCAGAAACCAGAGTGGAGGAGGACATGAGGAAGTGTTCCAGAAACCAGAGTGGAGGAGGACATGAGGAAGTGTTCCAGAAACCAGAGTGGAGGAGGACATGAGGAAGTGTTCCAGAAACCAGAGTGGAGGAGGACATGAGGAAGTGTTCCAGAAACCAGAGTGGAGGAGGACATGAGGAAGTGTTCCAGAAACCAGAGTGGAGGAGGACATGAGGAAGTGTTCCAGAAACCAGAGTGGAGGAGGACATGAGGAAGTGTTCCAGAAACCAGAGTGGAGGAGGACATGAGGAAGTGTTCCAGAAACCAGAGTGGAGGAGGACATGAGGAAGTGTTCCAGAAACCAGAGTGGAGGAGGACATGAGGAAGTGTTCCAGAAACCAGAGTGGAGGAGGACATGAGGAAGTGTTCCAGAAACCAGAGTGGAGGAGGACATGAGGAAGTGTTCCAGAAACCAGAGTGGAGGAGGACATGAGGAAGTGTTCCAGAAACCAGAGTGGAGGAGGACATGAGGAAGTGTTCCAGAAACCAGAGTGGAGGAGGACATGAGGAAGTGTTCCAGAAACCAGAGTGGAGGAGGACATGAGGAAGTGTTCCAGAAACCAGAGTGGAGGAGGACATGAGGAAGTGTTCCAGAAACCAGAGTGGAGGAGGACATGAGGAAGTGTTCCAGAAACCAGAGTGGAGGAGGACATGAGGAAGTGTTCCAGAAACCAGAGTGGAGGAGGACATGAGGAAGTGTTCCAGAAACCAGAGTGGAGGAGGACATGAGGAAGTGTTCCAGAAACCAGAGTGGAGGAGGACATGAGGAAGTGTTCCAGAAACCAGAGTGGAGGAGGACATGAGGAAGTGTTCCAGAAACCAGAGTGGAGGAGGACATGAGGAAGGGTGAAGAATACTGCAGCTGTTTAAAAGAGCATTACATCTTCCAGTGACATGGCGTATTGTATTACAATCATTCTGTGGCATTACATTTCTCCAAAATATTGAAAGCAAAGCTGTGATCGAAAAATCCTAGATACGAAATGCCATGGTGTTTTTCACCAATCTGAAAAATAAAGTTCTGCAAAGCACATGCTCAGAAACAGAGATGAAAAATGAGGACGAGAGATATCAAAATCAAATCATACGCCCCCGCCCCTCTTCTTACCAGAGAGATGAGAAACAGAGATGAAAAATTAGGACGAGAGATATCAAATCAAATCATACGCCCCCGCCCCTCTTCTTACCAGAGAGATGAGAAACAGAGATGAAAAATGAGGACGAGAGATATCAAATCAAATCATACGCCCCCGCCCCTCTTCTTACCAGAGAGATGAAAAACAGAGATGAAAAATGAGGACGAGAGATATCAAAATCAAATCATACGCCCCCGCCCCTCTTCTTACCAGAGAGATGAGAAACAGAGAAAGGGGGAAAGTAAAATACTTTCAAGTACTACTTAAGTACTTTTTTGTGGTATCTGTACTTTACTATTTATATTTCTGACAACTTTTACTTTTACTTCACTACATTCCTGAAGAAAATAATGTACTTTTTACTCCATACATTTTCCCTAAACATCCAAAAAATACTCGTTATATTTTGAATGCTTAGTAGGACAGGAAAATATTCAAATTCACACACTTATCAAGAGAACATCCCTGGTCACCCCTACTGCCTCTGATCTGGAGGACTCACTAAACAGAGAACATCCCTGGTCATCTCTACTGCCTCTGATCTGGTGGACTCACTAAACAGAGAACATCCCTGGTCACCCCTACTGCCTCTGATCTGGAGGACTCACTAAACAGAGAACATCCCTGGTCACCCCTACTGCCTCTGATCTGGAGGACTCACTAAACAGAGAACATCCCTGGTCATCCCTACTGCCTCTAATCTGGAGGACTCACTAAACAGAGAACATCCCTGGTCACCCCTACTGCCTCTGATCTGGAGGACTCACTAAACAGAGAACATCCCTGGTCACCCCTACTGCCTCTGATCTGGAGGACTCACTAAACAGAGAACATCCCTGGTCACCCCTACTGCCTCTGATCTGGAGGACTCACTAAACAGAGAACATCCCTGGTCACCCCTACTGCCTCTGATCTGGAGGACTCACTAAACAGAGAACATCCCTGGTCACCCCTACTGCCTCTGATCTGGAGGACTCACTAAACAGAGAACATCCCTGGTCATCCCTACTGCCTCTGATCTGGAGGACTCACTAAACAGAGAACATCCCTGGTCACCCCTACTGCCTCTGATCTGGAGGACTCACTAAACAGAGAACATCCCTGGTCATCCCTACTGCCTCTGATCTGGAGGACTCACTGAACAGAGAACATCCCTGGTCATCCCTACTGCCTCTGATCTGGAGGACTCACTAAACAGAGAACATCCCTGGTCACCCCTACTGCCTCTGATCTGGTGGACTCACTAAACAGAGAACATCCCTGGTCACCCCTACTGCCTCTGATCTGGAGGACTCACTAAACAGAGAACATCCCTGGTCACCCCTACTGCCTCTGATCTGGTGGACTCACTAAACAGAGAACATCCCTGGTCACCCTTACTGCCTCTGATCTGGTGGACTCGCTAAACAGAGAACATCCCTGGTCACCCCTACTGCATCTGATCTGGAGGACTCACTAAACAGAGAACATCCCTGATCATCCCTACTGCCTCTAATCTGGAGGACTCACTAAACAGAGAACATCCCTGGTCACCCCTACTGCCTCTGATCTGGAGGACTCACTAAACAGAGAACATCCCTGGTCACCCCTACTGCCTCTGATCTGGAGGACTCACTAAACAGAGAACCTCCCTGGTCACCCCTACTGCCTCTGATCTGGAGGACTCACTAAACAGAGAACATCCCTGGTCACCCCTACTGCCTCTGATCTGGAGGACTCACTAAACAGAGAACATCCCTGGTCACCCCTACTGCCTCTGATCTGGAGGACTCACTAAACAGAGAACATCCCTGGTCATCCCTACTGCCTCTGATCTGGAGGACTCACTAAACAGAGAACATCCCTGGTCACCCCTACTGCCTCTGATCTGGAGGACTCACTAAACAGAGAACATCCCTGGTCATCCCTACTGCCTCTGATCTGGAGGACTCACTGAACAGAGAACATCCCTGGTCATCCCTACTGCCTCTGATCTGGAGGACTCACTAAACAGAGAACATCCCTGGTCACCCCTACTGCCTCTGATCTGGTGGACTCACTAAACAGAGAACATCCCTGGTCACCCCTACTGCCTCTGATCTGGAGGACTCACTAAACAGAGAACATCCCTGGTCACCCCTACTGCCTCTGATCTGGTGGACTCACTAAACAGAGAACATCCCTGGTCACCCTTACTGCCTCTGATCTGGAGGACTCACTAAACAGAGAACATCCCTGGTCACCCCTACTGCCTCTGATCTGGCGGACTCACTAAACAGAGAACATCCCTGGTCATCCCTACTGCCTCTGATCTGGAGGACTCACTAAACAGAGAACATCCCTGGTCATCCCTACTGCCTCTGATCTGGAGGACTCACTAAACAGAGAACATCCCTGGTCACCCCTACTGCCTCTGATCTGGAGGACTCACTAAACAGAGAACATCCCTGGTTTGTTGATGGTAGGTGTTTTAGTTGTGGTGATGGTAGATGTGGTAGTTGTGGTGATGGTCGATGTGGTAGTTGTGGTAGGTTGGTGTAGTAGGTGTGGTAGGTAGGTATGGTAGTTTTGGTAGGTAGGTGGGGTAGTTGTGGTACATTGGGTGGTAGTTGTGGTAGGTAGGTGTGGTAGTTGGGGTAGGTAGGTGTGGTAGTTGTAGTAGGTAGGTGTGGTAGTTGTGGTTGGTAGGTGTGGTAGTTGTAGTAGGTAGGTTTGGTAGATGTGGTACGTAGGCATGGTAGTTGTGGTAGGTAGGTTTGGTAGATGTGGTACGTAGGCATAGTAGTTGTGGTAGGTAGATGTGGTAGTTGTGATAGGTAGGTGTGGTAGTTGTAGTAGGTAGGCGTGGAAGTTGTGGTAGGTAGATGTGGTAGTTGTGGTAGTTGTGCTAGGTAAGTGTGGTAGTTGTGCTAGGTAAGTGTGATAGTTGTGGTTGGTAGTTGTGGTAGTTGTGGTAGGTATATGTGGTAGTTGTAGTAGGTGGTTGTGATAGTTGTGTTAGGTAAGTGTGGTAGTTGTGCTAGGTAAGTGTGGTAGTTGTGGTAGGTAGTTGTGGTAGTTGTGGTAGGTATATGTGGTAGTTGTGTTAGGTGGGTTTGTTGATGGTAGGTTTTTTAGTTGTGGTGACTGTAGATGTGATAGTTGTGGTGATGGTCGATGTGGTAGTTGTGGTAGGTTGGTGTAGTAGTTGTGGTAGGTAGGTATGGTAGTTTTGGTAGATAGGTGGGGTAGTTGTGGTACATTGGGTGGTAGTTGTGGTAGGCAGGTGTGGTAGTAGTGGTAGGTAGGTGTGGTAGGTAGGTGTGGTAGTTGTGGTAGGCAATCGCAATCACACTGCACACTGCCCTAACCCATCTGGACAAGAGGAATACCTATGTAAGAATGCTGTTTATCGACTACAGCTCAGCATTTAACACCATAGTATATTTAACACAATAGTAGGTAGGTGTGGCAGTTGTGGTAGGTAGGCGTGATAGTTGTGGTAGGTAGGTTTGGTAGATGTGGTACGTAGGCGTGGTAGTTGTGGTAGGTAGATGTGGTAGTTGTGATAGATAGGTGTGGTAGTTGTAGTAGGTAGGTGTGGTAGTTGTGGTTGGTAGGTGTGGTAGTTGTAGTAGGTAGGCGTGGTAGGTAGATGTGGTAGGTAGGTGTGTAGGTAGGTGTGGTAGTTATAGTAGTTGTGGTAGGTAGATGTGGTAGTTGTGATAGGTAGGTGTGGTAGTTGTGGTAGGTAGTTGTGGTAGGTAGGTTTGGTAGATGAGGTATGTAGGCGTGGTAGTTGTGGTAGGTAGGGTTGGGCGGTATCCAGATTTTCATATTGTCATACCATCCTTCTCTCATACTGGGATTTACAGTATTACCGGCATAGCACATGAGGGGGTGCTAAAAACACAAGAAAAACCTATTGCACTCTATTACCAGAATGCTAACAAATTAGCACAATCTGATAACAAATTCACATAGACGCTGTTAGCTAAATGCTAACAACTGAAAACGAACAAACTAATTGCAAAGCAGTGGAGGCTGCTGAGGGGAAGACAACTCATAATAATGTCTAGAATGAAGTCAATTGAGTGGTATCAACCACATGGAAACATCTTTGATGTGTTTGAACCCACTCCATTGACTCCATTCCAACCATTATTATGAGCCATCGTCTCCTCAGCAGCTTCCACTGTTGCAAAGAAAGGCAAATCCAGCTCATAAAGTGATGTAAGGGATAATCAACGAGGGACTATGAGTTCTATGGTAAATAATGAACACTGTGGAACTGACCTTCCATGGACTTGCATTATTTTCCAGAGAACCATAAAGCCCTGAGTTGATTATCCCTTTTATACCATGGCTATAATTTAACACATTTGCCGGTAGAAATGTGTTCAACATCCATTGAAGTAGCTAGCAAGTTAACTAGATAGCTACAGTAGTTGCCTTGGTAACAAACCAACATACTTGCTAGTTTAGATAACCAAACCATCAGTCCTAGCTTGCTATTATGAAAACCTAATTCAACAACACCAATAATGTTTTCAATTTGACTTCATTTGTAATGTCCAAAAGTCCAAACGTAATTACCGTGGATTGGAGGGAAGAGGTCTGTGAACCAATATCAGTTTGTTGTTTTCATAAAAGTGGAAGCTACTGAAGTTTTAGGGAAGCATTTTTCAGGTAAAGTCCATTCAAATTCATTAAAAAATATAAAAAGTTTTAAAAAAATACAAAAAGTAGTTGATGTTTATTAGTGGGATGTGGTTCCTGAACCAATGATAGTTGTTTGTATTCATTAAAGTAATATGGGGTGGAAGCTATAGACGTTTTAAGAAAGTATCTTTAATATAAAGTCAATTTAAGTTGGTAGAATATCACCAAAGTCGAGAAATACAAAAGTAATTGCTATTGATTGGAGGGATGAGGTCCCTGAACCAATAACAGTTGGTTGTATTCATGAAAGTTATATGGAGGGGAAGATATTGATGTTTTTTTGAAGTACTTTTATGTAAAGTGATTTATTTTACATTTTGTAGATTTTAGAGAAGTAAAACAAAATGTAACTAATTGCATTCAAGAGGTCTCTTTACAGTTTCAAATTTGTTTGAGATCTCTATGTCATGTCGTTGAGAAGGTTTTGATATTTTTCATTTAGAGGCAATTGTATGCGATGCAGTTTTAAGACGGTCCCTTAACCCTCTGAGCAGAGGATGGCACATTTTTAGCTACATTTCACCTCCAAAAAGTGATTATGACACCGAATGGTAAAAACAAGGGGTTTAACTTATTCACTATCATCAGCTGATTTAGAATATTAGATTTATGTATGTTTTTTTATTTATTTAACTAGTTCAGTCAGTTAAGAACAAATTCTTATTTACAACAACTACCTAGGAACAGTAGGTTAACTGCCTTATCCAGTTGTCTTGAAAGCAGCATCAATCCAGAGAATGACAGACTTTGATGCCAAACCGCCGCTACACCTTCCTGTTCAAGTGAGCACAGCACAACAAGGTGTCCAAAAATGTATTGAATGCTGCTCTATAAATGATGTAATATAACAGGGAGATATGTATACTGTATCTAAGAAAGTAATACTAAGTGTATGTTGTGTAGTACGCTGTTAGTAGCCCATGTGCCTCACCCTAATAATGTTGTCCCTTTCTCCTCTCATAACTTAGCCTACTGCTATGACTTGATGGTGCACATGTAGACTATAGCCTGTTTTAGAGAAATGTAATCATCAAATATTGTAAGAGCTTTCATTGTCTGCTTATATGCAGTTATGACTTGGTGTACAGGGAGAATACTGTAAGAATGGCCCATGTTCAAAATTCTGTCGCTGCACATTTCAAAGGTGCTGAACAAATGGTTATATTGACGACGTCCATCCTAGGTCTCTCATTGTCTTAATCTAAATTACAGATATCCTATAGTCCACTCGTTGTCCCCTTGTGCCATAGTTTGTACATCTCAAGTGTCAGTAGAAACCACATCCACCAAGATGTACATGCTGCAATCACCACTGGGTGGGTGAATTATAACACATCAACCCTGTTACCTATAGATAGACAGTCTAGACATGTTTAAACTATTTACGTGTGTTTGGTAAGCTTGCAGTCCATTCCCCCTGTCACATGGGGATCTATGGTTGATTCTAGATGAAATAGTCAACTCTGTTACAGTCAACCCTGTCACTTTATTTGGCACTTAATAGGCACTTACTATAGTATGTATTTGTTACTTTGAGATGGAAAACATGTTTTATATTAAGTTGAACATGTGCACTTTATGACAGAATGTTAGAATTAGGTGAAATATAAAGTTACACTCCCCAAAAGGTACTCAATTGGTGGAATGACCCGAGTACTGAACTGGAGGTGGGAGAGCTAACAATGCGTCTACTGTTGCTCTCTCCTCAGATTCTTAGAGAAGCTATTTCAATCTGATATTTCTCCTATGGTCTAAAATAGATGTGTATAGAGGACTCCTCTCTAATATAACATGTCACACATTGTATCAAACTGATGGAATGTTAGGTGTCTCATTGAAAGTCTAACATCTACCATGACTACTGGATGTTTCAATTCTAATAAATAACAAAACAATCCACACCGTAACAACAATATTGCTTTTTTAATAAATGCTTTTATTAAAGAATAAAACTTTGCTAACAAAAATGACATCATCAAACATCACTGGCCTGACTTGAGCAGCTCTGCCCGGGGATGTAGCCAGCAACTTAGCTGCTACCGGTCCGGTCCAGGCTACCTGCAGACCTCCTCCCAGACCTCCTTTTCAGCACCTCCCCTTAACAGGAGAGGTGGTGGAAATGATCAGAGTTGCATTCAACTTGAATAAAGATGAGAAACTCTGGTCTGTGGAGCCACTGGTCTGAGGGGAGGACTTCTGTTGAAACCATTTCCATTTTTGGGATATTTTCTAGGACTGTAGAGGTGGTAAGCAGAGATGAATTTAACTAGGATACAGATGAGAGTCTCTGTTCTTGGGAGGAGGGTCACTGACCTTCGATGGTTTGTTGCCTGATAAAGAGGATACTTGCTGGCTTGAGGAAACTATAATGTTTTGAGGAGGAAATGTGGCTCGATGACTTAAAGAGGAGGAGGAATTATTGGGCGACACTTTTAATTACCACCGTAACCTCAGTGGAACTGTGGCTTCATCGAGTTCCAGCTCTAGACAGACAGCACGTCAGGAAGGCTGTAAGACATCACAGAGACAGGTAAGTATCTATATATTTACATGTGTGATGCATGTACACTAAACCCTCACAGTTGGATAATGTCACTTTTTAAAGTGATGACATGTATATTAACAGTGTAAAACATGAATAGATGTTTAAACATTCTTTACCTCATCCTAATTTTCTTCCAGATGCTTGGCTTTTTCTTTGTCTTGGATATTCGCTCTGATGTTTCAACCTCTTCTGGAGCTTCTAGCTGCTGGCTGTCTGGCCCCCCCTGATGGTTCTCTGGCCCCTCCTGCTGGTTCTCTGAACTCCCCTCCTGGTTCTCTGCCCATGCCTGTTGCCTCCTTGGCCTTTCCTGGTGGCCATCAGCAGATCCAGTGGGCTCTTGGCTTACTTGTTGGCCTGTGGCCCAGCAGGGCAACTCCTGACCGTGGTTGTAATCGTAGCTGTGTTGGGTGGTTAGACACCGGTTGTTGATTTGAGCATCAGCCTCCAGATTCATCTGCTCCAGGTAGTTTTCCTTCATCCTCTCCCTCTCCTCCTTCAGTTGTTGACGAGTCTGTTTTTTAAGCAGGGACCGCTCTCTCCACTGCTTATTGAAATCCTCCATCTTCTTCCTTCTCTCCTCAGCCTTCAGCAGCTCCTTCCTCTTTTCCCTCTCTCTCTCTGCCCGGGTCATGGTGGATGTTAGCCTTGTGTGTCCAGGGATGGCTGGGAGGGGAGAAGAAGTAGAGTTTACATTCAACTTAGTGGATCTGGTATCAACTTAAATGTAATGGACACAGGGAATGAAGAATAGAAAACACAATTGGATCTCAATGATTCTTTACTCTTTTCAGTTGAGCAAGGCATGGAATTTGTCAATAAAGTGCAATAATTCCCATCCCGAATTGACCTGGCCCTAAGTTGAACATGAGTCCAGAATGGCACCTATTCTTTGTATAGTGCCAGGGCATATGTGATCGCTTAGCGCCGCATGGCCACTAGTAGCCCCCGGATCCCCCCAAAACACGTTTTTGTGTGTGTGTTTTTAGGAACTCTTTCTGGGTCTCTACTTAGTCTTGAGAGTTAGACTAGTAGATGACACAAGGTACCATTTAAAAACGTGGTTGTTATCAGCAGTATTTTTCTTGTTATGTCAGTCAGTCACTCAATGAGCCATGTCAGCTAACATATTCTTTGGACAGTAGTTTTATATTGAAACAATGATGCAACATGATGACTGGTGTGGAACAAATGTGTGTAGAGGAGACTAAAGAGGATAATGTCATAAGTAGAGGGAAAACAGGTCTTACCTATGTGGACGATCTTATGGCCCTCCTCAGCCTCTCTCTGATACGTTCTCTCTATCTTTCTGAGGTTCCTCTTCTCCCATTTTTTATTCACCCAGCCCACGGCTCTCCTTCGGATACTTTTATCGGGTGAGAGAATGTCCTCCTTGTCATCTTCTTTTTCCTCCTCCTCTAACTCACCCCTCTTGTACTCAAGGATCTCCCTTCTTTCCTCTTCCACCATCTCCTCTCTTTTTTTTGCCTGTATTATTTCTTCTCTCTCTCTGATTAAAGATAAATGGCATTTGATGGCTTTCTTTCTCTCCTCCTCTCTCTCTTCCTCTCTCTGCATCTCCTCCTCTCTTAGTCTCAACATTTCTTTCTGTCTAGCAATTTCAATCTCTCGTTTTTTATCCTGCTCCTCTTGTTGTCTTGCCCTCTCCTGTTTTCTTTCCATCTCCAGCCGTCTTTCCTCCTTCTCCCTCCTGATTTGTTGTCCTCTTTCTATGTGTTCTCGTTCCCCCTTCAACACTTCTAACCTCCTCTCTTTACGCCTATTGAAGACTTCCCGTGCTTTTGCTTTAACATTAACTACTACATGTTTCTTCATGCTTACTTCCTTTCCTCTCTCTTCTCTTTCCCTGTACTCTTCCTCTGCTTCCTTAATCACTTCCTGCTTTTCTTCCATCTCTCTCTCCTGTTCTATCTCCAGTTCATTCTGTCCCTCAATTTCCCCAAAAATATTTTTCTGCCCTTCCTTTCTTCTTCCTGCTTCCTCCCTTTCTCTCATAATCATCTTTTCTTTCTCCATCTCTTTCTGTTGCTGATCTTTTAATTCCATCTCTCTCTGATTGTCATTGTCTTTCTCCCTTTCTTTCTCCTTCTCCTTTTGTTTCTGTCTCTCCTCTTGTTGTTGTTGTCTGTGTATCTCTTCTATCTCTCTCTGTCTCTTGTTCTCCCCCTCTCTTCCCTCCTCCATGTCAATTTGCTTCTGTTTCCATATATTTTCTTCTTCTTGATCTCTCTCAAACATGATCTTTCTCTCCTCTTGTTGTTGTCGTCTTTCTTTCTCTCCCATCTCACTCTGTCTCTCTTTCTCTTCGATCTCTCTCTGTCTCTCTTCTTCTCTTTCTTCCTCTTCCATCTCTATTTGCTTCTGTTGACATCTTTCTTCTTCATACTCTCTTTCAATCTCTCTCTGTCTCTCTTTCTCCCTCTCTCGTTCTTCCTCTTCCATCTCTTTTTGCTTCTGTTCAAATAGTTCTTCTTCATTCTCTCTTTCAATCTCTTTCTGTCTCTCTTCTTCTATTCCGATATGTTTTTGTCTCTTTTCCATGATCTTTCTTTTGATCTCTCTCTGTCTCTCTTTCTCCTTCTCTTGTACTTCCTCTTCCATCTCTTTTTGCTTCTGTTTACATATTTCTTCATCATTCTCTCTTTTGATCTCTCTCTGTCTCTCTTCTTCTCTTTCTTCCTCTTCCATCTCTATTTGCTTCTGTTGAAATAGTTGTTCTTCATTCTCTCTTTCAATCTCTTTCTGTCTCACTTCTCTTTCCATGTTTTTCTGTCTCTTCTCCATTCCCTTTCTTTTGATCTCTCTCTGTCTCTCTTTCTCCCTCTCTCGTTCTTCCTCTTCCATCTCTATTTGCTTCTGTTTACATCTTTCTTCTTCGTGCTCTCTTTCAATCTTTTTCTGTCTCTCTTCTTCTCTTTCGATATGTTTTTGTCTCTTTTCCATGATCTTTCTTTTGATCTCTCTCTGTCTCTCTTTCTCCCTCTCTCGTTCTTCCTCTTCCATCTCTATTTGCTTCTGTTTACATCTTTCTTCTTCGTGCTCTCTTTCAATCTCTCTCTGTCTCTCTTCTTCTCTTTCTTTCTCTTCCATCTCTATTTGCTTCTGTTTAAATAGTTGTTCTTCATTCTCTCTTTCAATCTCTTTCTGTCTCACTTCTCTTTCCATGTTTTTCTGTCTCTTCTCCATTCTCTTTCTTTTGATCTCTCTCTGTCTCTCTTTCTCCCTCTCTCGTTCTTCCTCTTCCATCTCTATTTGCTTCTGTTTACATCTTTCTTCTTCGTGCTCTCTTTCAATCTCTTTCTGTCTCTCTTCTTCTCTTTCTATATGTTTTTGTCTCTTTTCCATTATCTTTCTTTTGATCTCTCTCTGTCTCTCTTTCTCCCTCTCTCGTTCTTCCTCTTCCATCTCTATTTGCTTCTGTTTACATCTTTCTTCTTCGTGCTCTCTTTCAATCTCTCTCTGTCTCTCTTCTTCTCTTTCTTCCTCTTCCATCTCTATTTTCTTCTGTTTACATCTTTCTTCTTCAATCTCTCTTTCAATCTCTCTCTGTCTCTCTTCTTCTCTTTCCATAATTTTCTGTCTCTTCTCCATTCTCTTCCTTTTTATCTGTCTGTGTCTCTCTTTCTCCCTCTCTCTTTCTTCCTCTTCCATCTCTATGTGCTTCTGTTTGCGTCTCTCCTCTTCTTCTTCTCTCTCCATCTCCTTCTTCTTCTCATCTTCTTCTTGTCCCTGTTTTGGTATTTTCTCCATTCTCTTTCTTTCTACCTCTTTCTGTTTGTTGTGCTCACCCTCCATCTTCTCCTCCATGTCCATTTGGTTCTGTTTCCATTTATATTTGTCTGTTTCCATATTTTCTAATTCTATCTGCTGTTCCTTGATTTTCTTGAAGACTTCCTCCAATTCAGACGTCTTTTTGTCATTGATGAGGGCTGTCTCCATCTCCATCTCTCTCTCCACTCTATTTTTCAACTCCTCTTCATTTCGTCTCCAATCATTTTCTCTCTCTCTGTCTCTATCAAATGTTCTCTCTGGTTCAGTCTCGTCTTTCCATCTAATCTCTTCTTTCATTCTCACAACCTCTCTGTCTAACACTAGTACATTTTGGTTAACCTGTTTCACTCTCTCATTCTGTCTTCTAAACGCTTCTTTCGCTCTTTCAAATTTGATTTTGTATTGAATCTCTTTTGTTGTCATATCTTCTTTCAGTCTCTCAACCTCTCTCTCTAACTCTTTTACCTTTTCGTTAACCAGTTTGACTTTCTCATTCTCTGCAATACGCATGTCTCTTTCTCTTTCAAATATGATTTCCTTCTCAATCTCTTTCAATCTCTCAATCTCTCGTTCTAACGCTTTTATCGTTTCTTCTGCCTGTTCCACTTTCTTCTTCATTTCTTGACTTTCCAATTCTGCTTTTCTCTCACTTTCCATCTCCCTTTCTCTCTCTTTTTCCCTCTCTCTTTCCCTCTCTCTTCCTGTCTCAATAGGTTTGTTGTTCCAGGCCAGTCTTGGTCGCTGATCCTCCATGACTTTCTGCCATAGCCTCAATCTCTCAATCTCTTGCTTCATTTTAAAAGGTAAAATTAGTGATAATCTATTACCAAGACATACTTTCAAAAGATTTGCAGAGAACGATACACAGAAATATAACCTAGAGCTAGGTAATTGAATCAAACACTGGACAACATCAATAGCAGGGTCATGTTGATCAATTCATCTGGACAATTCATTGTCAATTAATGTATTATCATGGTTTGAAAAAATTATGAGACATTTTATGGAATCAATTATGTCCACAATGTGTACAAATACAAACACACAACCTTGTTGCCCATTCAGTTAGGGGTTTGAGAAATTCCTGTTACAATTTGTGTGATGTTACAACAATGTTGCCTCTGATGTTTATGCTTGTAGAAATTACTCCTACAAATGATGCTTCACTAATGCAACTATTTACAACCTGCACAGATACAGTTATCAACAACAACAACAGTAATGACGTTAATAAGGAAGTGGATATTCAACCGGCAGAAGAAAGGCATAGGGGTTGAGATAAATTATGGTTAGGTTCAGGACCTAGGGTTGGGTTAAGGTAAAGGTTAGGTATAGTTTCAGTGAGGTTAAGGTAAGGGTTAAGGAAAGGAATAAAAGTTAACACTGGGTTAGCGTACCGCTGTCTACCACTATTCATTTTCAGCTGGGTAAATATACACTGCCTTTTAATAATAACAATGACATGTCTTACGTGGGCCAGTTGTAGGTCCACCATCAGTAGATCCAGCAGTTGTTTGAGTCTGTGGATCTCCTGCAGTTTTCTCTGGTGCTCCATTGCTTCTGTGGCTCTCTCTGCTTCCCTCTGTCTCGCTGCTTCCCTCTCTCTCTCTGCCTCCCTCTGTCTCTCTGCTTCTCTCTGTCTCTCTGCTTCTCTCTGTCTCTCTGCTTCTCTCTGTCTCTCTGCTTCTCTCTGTCTTTCTGCATCTCTCTGGCTCTCTGCCTCCCTCTGACTCTCTGCCTCCCTCTGGCTCTCTGCCTCCCTCTGGCTCTCTGCCTCCCTCAGTCTCAGGATCTCAGTCTTCCACTCTTCCATGATACCCCTTTCTACTCTTCTTCTCCTCCTTTCATCTTTTAAAAGGGCTCGGAGATGGTCTGTCTCAGACTCTAATTGTTCAATGATCTTGTCCTTCTCTGTTCCACCATTCCTCTTCTTCTTTTCCTCCTCCCAGAGGCACACTTGAAGTCTGTCCATCTCCTTCTTTTGATTTCGGATTGTTCGATTCTTCCCCCTCAACTCAAGCATGTGGGCTTCCTTCTCTGTATAGGTCTTCTTCTCTTCTCTCGGGAAGTGAACCTCCATCTCTGCATGCTTGTAGCTGGGAGCAAAGGAATGTCAACACATTATTTAGGAAGTGAACAGACAATTTACTACAATATTAAAATAATAATTCAACTTCTGCTGAATTTAACTGTCTTTAATAACACAAATCACACAACTGTGACTTACAGTATGTGAATGTGATGAGTTGACTATCCATGATGGCCAGAGGTGGGTAATGTGTCACTCTGGTCCAGGGCGTTACGTACAGCTTGCAGATACTGAGCCTGCCTTCAGCAAGCCGCACATAATGCCCTGGACCAGAGCTAGGTTATGTGATGAATGACTTACAGACTGTTCCACATGATAGGAGGGGGTAAGAAGACAGTCCCAGTAGGAGACGGAGATCGTCCCGAAGAAGAAGAGGTGTCCATCTCGTCAGAGACTGCAGGAAAGGTCTACAAGTTTTATTTCTGGAAAATAAAGAGATGCCTTCGTTTAGCAACAATGTGTGTTTCTATGTTTCTGTCACTAGATGGTGCCATTGTACACAACATTTACTCACCAGGTCAGTGAATTCAGAAACAGTCTTCAGAGTTGAGTCCTCAAGCTCTAGCCTACAACCCATCATGCATCAGCACAACTAATATAATAATACCTCATCACAACTTCATAATCACAGTACACCTGGATTGTGTTCACAAAGTGTTTCAGGGGAGGAGTGCTGATCTAGGATCCTGTCCATCAAAACGTATTCAGTTTAATTTAAAACACCAAACTGATTATTGATCAGAACTCCTTCTATGAGACTTTGTGAATATGAGCCTATGTGAAAGAACCTTTCTGGCATATGCTGGCTAGCAGTACACAGACAATTCAGATAGTCCGAAAGACAGACAGAAGAGTAGATACAGATGGAGTGATTGATAGCAACAGAAATAACGAAGCGGATAGTTAATGTATTGTAAACTTTTGTAAATATTTGACTCACCTCAAATCACACGTGTCAAACCTCAGTTTTAGTGTTGAACCGAATAATATCCTCGGCATTAACTTTCTCTGGTCTGGAGCTGTATTGTTGCGTCATTTGGAACGCTTGAGCGTCATAATCCGTTCACCGCGCCTGCTTGATTGACAGCTAGGGGTTCTCCTGCGCATCAGTGTCCAAAAGTCGATAATGTTTAGCTACTCATAATTGATCAAGTCATTTATAACTATTTTCACTTGACTTTTATTTCGTGTATTTTTGCCTAAGGTTATTTGGTAGTCTATGTTGTGTGATTTGTCTTTGAATGGGCCTAAAGTTCAATGAAATACAAACAGCAACTATAGCCTACAAACATTTCCCACACAAATACAAATGTGGGTGTTTAGTGAGAACACAAAATAATAACAGAACAGCCATAACTGTACAAACAAACATACAATCACAACTCTGGTGCACCTGTCCAGGTCGAACTGTTCAGTATGTCACCATCACCAACTGCTGGACTACACCTGTTCTCCGGGGTACAAGAATCCAGTTGATCCGTTTTCAATTGACCACCGTTACCTCAAGAACCACCTATTCCAATGGAGTATAACCTCTTATTAGTTTGTCCCTGTGACAGTCAAATCCCAACGCCTTTACCGCCTGCCTGTTGAGTGTGTCTGTTGATTGTGGTGCTCTCTTTGGATCTCATCTCTCCGCTGTCGTAGTGATGGGCTTTCTGAGTCTTTTCGGTGAACCGGCACATTTGGCTCCGTTCAAGTAAAAGAGCGGGTTCATTTGGCTCATAAACGGATCTTCCTTCAAAATGCTTAAAATCAATCTAGAACAATGAAAAAAAATGCTAAAATTAAATGTAAAGAACAAACGGTAGGCTTCCATTAAGTCAGATCGTGAAATGCGCGTAAAAAAAGAATTCGTTTTTAAGCATGAAATAAATCCTCGTGGACCAGATTGACCCGCTCTCCACATTATTTATTATTTCTGCAGTGAGGATTCACCCCCTTTAGATAATGATGTTGTAATTTATCTACATAAAAACGTTGTTCTGAGCTCAACAAGCAGTAGTAGCAGTATGCAAATCATAGAGCCAGATGAATGGCTCTTTCACCGATGCAATTCGGTTCCCGAGGTTCAACAAAAGATCCGTTCAAAAAGAGCCGTTCGTTCGTGAACGACACATCACCACACTGTTGTTCTCCACCATTTCGTATCGTGAGCTGGAGGAGCGTTCGTCCAACTTCTCATCCAAGTAAATGGCAGCGGCGCATCATCCATCCGATGAACTCCCAAGGGACTGGGAGGATAGTTCACGATGCAACAAGCGTTTGGGGAGGACATTCATTGAAACGCAATGACTGTTTTTAAATTCTTGAGGGACTCTTGCTCCAGGGGAAATCTCAGCAGCGATGTCTCTGCTGTGCGTCAGAGGTGGGATCTTTTCCTTCTTCACTATGCTTATTATACTGTACATATCGGTCACATTAATGACATTGCACTCAGGAAAGTTGTCTGTAGGCTATTGGGGAGATGCGCATAGCCCGTTGAGTTGTCACGTTCCAGTCCAAACTTGACCTGGGATGTGAGAAGGGAGCTATTCTATAACACATGTAGATGACATGTTGTCTTTATATGTAGATTATATTTTGGTTTTATATTTCATATTTGATTGATGATTAGGCCTATGACTTTTGATTCCACTTTGGCTACCTTGCACCATATTGTCCTCTCTTGCTATATCTTAAACTTTTTGCCCTTGTGCAGATCTTCTCTCTAAACAATATTCATGGTAGTTTGAATGAGTTGAGTAAACTACACTGTTGTTAGCTTCTCAGTCTGTACTGTACTGTCCCTGGAAGACTCTCCACATAGTTCACCTAGATCCAGTCCACTTTGTACCACTGGTCAACTAATCATCCAAACCTCTGATTAGTGAATCAGGTGTCCTGGTGGTGGAATACATGATATGAACTGGTTAGGGGGAAGACAGGTTTGAGAAGGGAAAAACTACATGGACTTTTCTGACCAACATCCCATTGACAGCCCGTCTGACCAAAACCTAAAACGGACCCTAACCTTAACCCTAACCTTAACCCTAACATTAACCCTAACATTAACCATAACCTTAACTTAGAGCTTAACTTAGAACTTAGAACTTCTTTGAGGAAAAGATTATGATTATTAGAAAGCAAATTACGGACTCTTCCTTAAATCTGCGTATTCCTTCAAATCTCAGTTGTCCTGAGTCTGCACAACTCTGCCAGGACCTAGGATCAAGAGAGACGCTCAAGTGTTTAAATACTATATCTCTTGACACAATGATGAAAATAATCATGGCCTCTAAACCTTCAAGCTGCATACTGGACCCTATTCCAACTAAACTACTGAAAGAGCTGCTTCCTGTGCTTGGCCCTCCTATGTTGAACATAATAAACGGCTCTCTATCCACCGGATGTGTACCAAACTCACTAAAAGTGGCAGTAATAAAGCCTCTCTTGAAAAAGCCAAACCTTGACCCAGAAAATATAAAAAATGATCGGCCTATATCGAATCTTCCATTCCTCTCAAAAATTTTAGAAAAGGCTGTTGCGCAACAACTCTCTGCCTTCCTGAAGACAAACAATGTATACGAAATGCTTCAGTCTGGTTTTAGACCCCATCATAGCACTGAGACGGCACTTGTGAAGGTGGTAAATGACATTTTAATGGCATCGGACCGAGGCTCTGCATCTGTCCTCGTGCTCCTAGACCTTAGTGCTGCTTTTGATACCATCGATCACCACATTCTTTTGGAGAGATTGGAAACCCAAATTGGTCTACACGGACAAGTTCTGGCCTGGTTTAGATCTTATCTGTCGGAAATATATCAGTTTGTCTCTGTGAATAGTTTGTCCTCTGACAAATCAACTGTAAATTTTGGTGTTCCTCAAGGTTCCGTTTTAGGACCACTATTGTTTTCACTATATATTTTACCTCTTGGGGATGTTATTCGAAAACATAATGTTAACTTTCACTGCTATGCGGATGACACACAGCTGTACATTTCAATTAAACATGGTGAAGCCCCAAAATTGCCCTTGCTAGAAGAATGTGTTTCAGACATAAGGAAGTGGATGGCTGTAAACTTTCTACTTTTAAACTCGGACAAAACAGAGATGCTTGTTCTAGGTCCCAAGAAACAAAGAGATCTTCTGTTGAATCTGACAATTAATCTTAATGGTTGTACAGTCGTCTCAAATAAAACTGTGAAGGACCTCGGCGTTACTCTGGACCCTGATCTCTCTTTTGACGAACATATCAAGACCATTTCAAGGACAGCTTTTTTCCATCTACGTAACATTGCAAAAATCAGAAACTTTCTGTCCAAAAATGATGCAGAAAAATTAATCCATGCTTTTGTCACTTCTAGGTTAGACTACTGCAATGCTCTACTTTCCGGCTACCCGGATAAAGCACTAAATAAACTTCAGTTAGTGCTAAATACGGCTGCTAGAATCCTGACTAGAACCAAAAAATTTGATCATATTACTCCAGTGCTAGCCTCACTTCACTGGCTTCCTGTCAAAGCAAGGGCTGATTTCAAGGTTTTACTGCTAACCTACAAAGCATTACATGGGCTTGCTCCTACCTATCTCTCTGATTTGGTCCTGCCGTACATACCTACACGTACGCTACGGTCACAAGACGCAGGCCTCCTAATTGTCCCTAGAATTTCTAAGCAAACAGCTGGAGGCAGGGCTTTCTCCTATAGAGCTCCATTTTTATGGAACGGTCTGCCTACCCATGTCAGAGACGCAAACTCGGTCTCAACCTTTAAGTCTCTACTGAAGACTCATCTCTTCAGTGGGTCATATGATTGAGTGTAGTCTGTCCCAGGAGTGGGAGGGTGAACGGAAAGGCTCTGGAGCAACAAACCGCCCTTGCTGTCTCTGCCTGGCCGGTTCCCCTCTTTCCACTGGGATTCTCTGCCTCTAACCCTATTACAGGGGCTGAGTCACTGGCTTACTGGGGCTCTCTCATGCCGTCCCTGGAGGGGGTGCGTCACCTGAGTGGGTTGAGTCACTGATGTGGTCATCCTGTCTGGGTTGATTATTCGACCATGCTGGTCATTTATGAACATTTGAACATCTTGGCCATGTTCTGTTATAATCTCCACCCGGCACAGCCAGAAGAGGACTGGCCACCCCACATAGCCTGGTTCCTCTCTAGGTTTCTTCCTAGGTTTTGGCCTTTCTAGGGAGTTTTTCCTAGCCACTGTGCTTCTACACCTGCATTGCTTGCTGTTTGAGGTTTTAGGCTGGGTTTCTGTACAGCACTTTGAGATATCAGCTGATGTACGAAGGGCTATATAAATAAATTTGATTTGAAATTTGATTTGATTTAACCCTAACCTCAACCCTAACATTAACCAAACCCTTATGCCTTAAAGGTAGTCTCATCATGGGTGTGATTCAGACTGTAGTTTCTCCCTGTGTGTCCAGTAAATCTCCTCTCATCATGGGTGTGATTCAGACTGTAGTTTCTCCCTGTGTGTCCAGTAAACCTCCTCTCATCATGGGTGTGATTCAGACTGTACGTTCTCCCTGTGTGTCCAGTAAACCTCCTCTCATCATGGGTGGGATTCAGGCTGAAGCTGGAGAGGCCAGTAGCAACCAGCCCGACCACTTTATTACTAGTTGGGGATGGATAGTATCTCTAGAGGTACAGTAGGGCATTTCCATGTAAAAGGATTGTCTATTAGGTATTTGTGAAATTGTTAGATATTACTTGTTAGATAATACTGCACTGTCGGAACTAGAAGCACAAGCATTTCGCTAGACTCCCAATAACATCTACTAACCATGTGTTGTGACCAATAAAATTAGATTTTGATTTGAGCACCAATTATGACGTTCATAGGAGCATGTGTAATTGGGTGTGAAATGAAATCTAAGAGTGTATATTTTTGGTAAATGTAATTCTAGAAACATGTTTCAACCAGTGAAGGCTTTGATTTCTGGGTAAACAGATGGAAAAGGGATCTTAGAAAACATCACCAGAAAAAGTCTTAAAAGGTCCAATATCAGAACTACATAAAAACAGAATCATGTTGACATAAAGACCCCTGACTACTATTATCAACACTTACATTTGGGTTTGGAGAAATCGTTTTGGTAATATTGTCTTGTGCCTTGTAATTCCGTTACCAAAACCCCACATAACTTCAAGATATTTTCACATTTGTCTTTGTGAGGAGGGGGGATAATGAAAGTTCACAGAAGTAACCAGTAATGGTGGAGCTAACAATTAGTTCTAGTGATTTTTCTGATGTGTATTTTGTTTGTGAATTATTAAGTGATTACAACTCGTAATTCCGTTGCCAAATTGGTCGCTGCATCAAAACCAATTATCCATTACAACTCTATTGTTGCATTACATCTCCACATTTCATATTCCAGTATCAAAAAAATAAAAGGTCTGAGGTTAAAATACTATCACCACACATCTACACATTCACATTATATATAACTCACTGTACTATCAGTGTCAATTTGGAAAAAGCTATACATTACTGGAGGCCTGTGCTAAAAAGTGCAACAACCATTATATTATAAACCACTAACATGTAAGCTGACGTTGACTGAAATCAACTAGCCTAGAGCTAGCTAGTGCTTAGCCACGCTAAATATGGTTAGCATCAAGCTAGAGAACTGTTAAATGCTATTTTTGTAGAAATATCAACACATTTTATCGAGACATCACATATTTACATATATTACCTGAACTAAACTGAGTCTTTGATAGAAAATAAAACAAATAGGATCTAAAACTTTGAAAAAAAGTACAGAAAGTTCAGACGCCATCTTGTTCCCTTCTCTTACATGTAAACCATTAGCAACCTAGCCAACCTCCATTACTTACAATGGGAAAATACCAACCAGTTTATCACTCTGTTAAAACTCCCTTCAATTGCCTTCAAACGTGACCAAACTCATGGACTATGTAGTTAACCATGTTACCTCAATATGCTGAGAGTCATATTGGAATTTTGCACATTACGTAACTGAATTAATAGGGTAAAATGATGAGACGGAGAAACGTTATTAGTTTTCAGTAGTAGGCATTCTCCAAGATTGAAGAAGAAACCTCTAAGACCTCACGATCTCACTAACGCTCCCCATTGACATCACAGCTCCCCCTAGCAGCAGTAATCATATACATTACTTTAAATGCAAATACCTGGGAGGCCTAGAAAATGATACAAGGGATGGATCCATCAGATAACAAATGAAATAAAACATAAAGAATATGACCATACATATTTGTGTGTTGCACATATACACATGGCATATGCTTGGGTGCCACCTTGACATCTCTGATCTGCTTGCCTCAGTGGTGGAAAAAGTACTCAATAGTCATACTTGAGTAAAAGTAAAGATACCTTAATAGAAAATGACCCAAGTAAAAGTGAGAGTCACCCAGTGAAATACTACTTGAGTAAAAGTCTTAAAGTATTTGGTTTTAAATGTACTTAAGTATCAAAAGTAAAAGTACAAGTGTAAACCATTTCAAATTCCTTATATTAAGCAAACCAGATGGTACAATTTTCTTAATTTTATTAAATGTATTTGCTGATAGCCAGGGGAACACTCCAACACTCAGATATAATTTACAAACAAAGCTTCTATGTTTAGTGAGTCCTCCAGATCAGAGGCAGTAGGGATGACCAGGGATGTTCTCTGTTTAGTGAGTCCTCCAGATCAGAGGCAGTAGGGATGACCAGGGATGTTCTCTGTTTAGTGAGTCCTCCAGATCAGAGGCAGTAGGGATGACCAGGGATGTTCTCTGTTTAGTGAGTCCTCCAGATCAGAGGCAGTAGGGATGACCAGGGATGTTCTATGTTTAGTGAGTCCTCCAGATCAGAGGCAGTAGGGATGACCAGGGATGTTCTCTGTTTAGTGAGTCCTCCAGATCAGAGGCAGTAGGGGTGACCAGGGATGTTCTCTGTTTAGTGAGTCCTCCAGATCAGAGGCAGTAGGGGTGACCAGGGATGTTCTCTGTTTAGTGAGTCCTCCAGATCAGAGGCAGTAGGGGTGACCAGGGATGTTCTCTGTTTAGTGAGTCCTCCAGATCAGAGGCAGTAGGGGTGACCAGGGATGTTCTCTGTTTAGTGAGTCCTCCAGATCAGAGGCAGTAGGGGTGACCAGGGATGTTCTCTGTTTAGTGAGTCCTCCAGATCAGAGGCAGTAGGGGTGACCAGGGATGTTCTCTGTTTAGTGAGTCCTCCAGATCAGAGGCAGTAGGGGTGACCAGGGATGTTCTCTGTTTAGTGAGTCCTCCAGATCAGAGGCAGTAGGGGTGACCAGGGATGTTCTCTGTTTAGTGAGTCCTCCAGATCAGAGGCAGTAGGGGTGACCAGGGATGTTCTCTGTTTAGTGAGTCCTCCAGATCAGAGGCAGTAGGGATGACCAGGGATGTTCTCTGTTTAGTGAGTCCTCCAGATCAGAGGCAGTAGGGGTGACCAGGGATGTTCTCTGTTTAGTGAGTCCTCCAGATCAGAGGCAGTAGGGGTGACCAGGGATGTTCTATGTTTAGTGAGTCCGCCAGATCAGAGGCAGTAGGGGTGACCAGGGATGTTCTCTGTTTAGTGAGTCCTCCAGATCAGAGGCAGTAGGGGTGACCAGGGATGTTCTCTGTTTAGTGAGTCCTCCAGATCAGAGGCAGTAGGGGTGACCAGGGATGTTCTCTGTTTAGTGAGTCCTCCAGATCAGAGGCAGTAGGGGTGACCAGGGATGTTCTCTGTTTAGTGAGTCCTCCAGATCAGAGGCAGTAGGGATGACCAGGGATGTTCTCTGTTTAGTGAGTCCTCCAGATCAGAGGCAGTAGGGGTGACCAGGGATGTTCTCTGTTTAGTGAGTCCACCAGATCAGAGGCAGTAGGGGTGACCAGGGATGTTCTCTGTTTAGTGAGTCCTCCAGATCAGAGGCAGTAGGGATGACCAGGGATGTTCTCTGTTTAGTGAGTCCTCCAGATCAGAGGCAGTAGGGGTGACCAGGGATGTTCTCTGTTTAGTGAGTCCTCCAGATCAGAGGCAGTAGGGATGACCAGGGATGTTCTCTGTTTAGTGAGTCCTCCAGATCAGAGGCAGTAGGGGTGACTAGGGATGTTCTCTTGATAATTGTGTAAATTGGACCATTTTCCTGTCAAAATGTAACAAGTACTTTTTGATGTCAGGGAAAATGTGTGGAGTAAAAAGTACATTATTTTCTTTAGGAATGTAGTGAAGTAAAAGTAAAAGTTGGCAACAATATAACTAGTAAAATACAGTACAGATACAAAAACGACTTAAGAAGTACTTTAAAGTAGTTTTACTTAAGTACTTTACACCACTGGCTATCTTCAATAAATGAATGCTAGAACATTGGTAGCCAGGATTAGCTGTTTGTATCTAGTCTCTTAATAATTGCATAACGGTGCAAGTTAGACACATGTTGTCTTTTGTTTACATGTGAGCATGTCTTTTTCTGTCAATGTTGAGTGATCACACATGCCTCAGCACACATAGGAGGTTACTTTGCCTGCTTGTAAATGTGGGCTAAAAGTGGGGATGTTTCATATTATTTCAGATCATCTAAACTCCCCACCACCAATGAACCATTTATTTTATTACAGAAAACCACTGAACCACCACTGCAATATAGACCTACACTAAGAACAAGGTGCTTTCTACAACCTAAAAGGATTATTCCTCTGTCCCCATAGGAGAACCCTTTTTGGTTCCAGGTAGAACACCTTTTGTGCCGAGGTAGAACACTTTTGGGCTCCATTCCACAGAGGGTTCTACCTGGAACCAAAAAAGATGTTCCTTTGGTGACAGCCAAGAACCCTGTTGGAACCCCTTTTTAGAAGAGTGTCCTCAACAAGTTCAACCTGTTAAGTTTACACCATTTCATTCTGTCCTCAAACTGCTGATTGGTATTCAAGATAACATGCAACATAGCACCACCACCGTTGAAGGTTTTCATCAACCTCTTAAATAGCAGTGTTCCAAGATCCTCCACCAGGGGTGACTGTAGTATCCTCAAACGGACAGAAAGGAGACACAAGAAGGCCCCCACACTCATTTTAGATCCCAAGGGGTCTTTATTTTCATACTGGATGCTCTCACCCTCATCACGATCTCCTTTGTCATCTTCCATTCATGGCATTTCAACATTAAAACAGAGGGGCACATCACACTCATGTCTTTTCTTGGAACTCAAACCACACACACACACAACACACACACTATTATAGCATCTTGTTTACATTTCTCACATTGTAGGCGCCCAGCTGAGGCCCTGGATGGACCATATTGCAATGAGATGGGCACAGGGATATGTACAGTTGATGTCGGGAGTTTACATACACCTTAGCCAAATACATTTAAACAGAGTTTTTCACAATTCCTGACATTTAATCCAAGTAAAGATTCCCCGTCTTAGGTCAGTTAGGATCACCACTTTCTTTTAAGAATGTGAATTGTCAGAATAATAGGACAGAGAATGATTTATTTCAGCTTTTATTTCTTTCATCACATTCCTAGTGGGTCATAAGTTTAAATACACTCAATTAGTATTTGGTAGCATTCCCTTTAAATTGTTTAACTTGTGTCAAACGTTTCGGGTAGCCTTCCTTAAGCTTCCCACAATACATTTGGTGAATTTTAGAACATTTTTTGTTTCATCAGACCAGAGGACATTTCTCCAAAAAGTACGATCTTTGTCTACATGTGCAGTTGCAAACCGTTGTCTGGCTTTTCTATGGTGGTTTTGGAGCAGTGGCTTCTTCCTTGCTGAGGGCCTTTCAGGTTATGTCGACTCGTTTTACTGTGGATAAAGATATTTCTGTACCTGTTTCCTCCAGCTACGTCACAAGGTCCTTTGCTGTTGTTCTGGGATTGATTTGCACGTTTTGTTTTGCACCAACGTATGTTCATCTCTAGGAGACAGAACACGTCTCCTTCCTGAGCGGTATGACGGCTGCGTGGTCCCATGGTGTTTATACTTGCGTACTATTGTTTGTACAGATGAATGTGGTACCTTCAGGCGTTTGGAACTTGCTCCCAAGGATGAACCAGACTTGTGGAGGTCTACAATTTTTTTTCCTGAGGTCTTGGCTGATTTCTTTCGATTTTCCCATGATGTCAAGCAAAGAGGCACTGAGTTTTAAGGTATGCCTTGAAATACATCCACAGGTACACCTCCAATTGCCTCAAATTATGTCAATTAGCCTATCAGAAGCTTCTAAAGCCATGACATCATTTTCTGGAATTTTCCAAGCTGTTTAAATGCACATTCAACTTAGTTTATGTAAACTTCTGACCCACTGAAATTGTGATACAGTTAATCATAAGTTAAATAATCTGTCGGCACATTTTTTGGGAAAAAATAACTTTAGATGTCCTAAACATCTTGCCAAAACTATAGTTTGTTAACAAGAAATTTGTGGAGTGGTTGAAAAATTAGTTTTAACAACTCCAACCTAAGTGTATTTAAACTTCCGACTTCAATTGTATGTACAGTCCTTTCTAGTGGGGTGACAAATGAGTTGAACAGGAGAAGAGGATGAGGTTGGTGGTGGAGGAAGAGCAGTGGGGGTGGTGGGTAGAACAGCTGCAGTGACGTTGATTGGTTGATCTGGCTCATCACTTGTTGACTAAAAGAAAGAAAGATTTAGACATTTGTTGGACATTGCCATAGTTCAACAGCTGAAAAGCCTTCATTAACATACTCCCAGAGATAGAAAGACATCCAGTATTCACTGAATGAAGGAGCCTATTTACAATTTCATTCATCAATTAAATAAATGATACTATAGTACATTCAATGACGTTATTATTGTAGACTATAGGCTACTCCTGTATCTACCTTCTACAATACCGTAATCATTGAATGAAGCAGCATGCATGTGATAGGTCTGGTGATGGTAGGGATACTAGGTATGATGATGGTAGGTATGGTAGGTGTAATGATGGTAGGTGTGGTGATGGTAGGTGTAGTGATGGTATGTGTGGTGATGGTAGGTGTGGTGACAGTAGGTGTTGTGATAGTAGGTGTGGTTATGGTAGATATGATGATGGTATTTGTGGTGATGGTATGTATGATGGTAGGTGTGATAGGTGTGGTGGGTGTGGTGATGGTAGGTGTGTTTATGTTCGGTGTGATGTAGGTGTGACAGTTGTGGTAGGTAGGTGTGATAGTTGTGGTAGGTAGATAGGTAGGTGTGGTGATGGTAGGTGAGGTAGCTGTGGTGATGGTAGGTGTGGTGATGGTAGGTGTGATAGGTGTGGTGATGGATGGTTTGGTGAAGGTAGGTATGGTCGGTGTGATGATGGATGGTTTGGTGAAGGTAGGTATGGTAGATGTTGTGATGGTCGGTGTGGTGATGGTAGGTGTGAGAGAAGTGGTGACGGTAGGTATGTTACTTGTGGTGATGGTAGGTGTGGTTGGTGTGGTGGTAGTTGTAGTAGGTACATTTGGTAAGTGTGGTGATGATAGATATGGTAGGTATGGTGATGATAGGTGTGGTAGTTTGGGTAGGTAGTTGTGGTAGGTAGGTTTGGTAGGTGTGGTGATGGTAGGTGGGGTAGGTTTGATGATAGTAGAAGTGATAGGTGTGGTATTTGTGGATTGTAGGTGTGTTGATGGTAGGTGTGATAGTTGTGGTAGGTCGATGTGGTAGTTGTGGTAGGTAGGTGTGGTAGTTGTGTTAGGTAGGTGTGGCAGTTTTGGTAGGTAGGTGTGGTCGTTGTGGTACATATGTGTGGTGGTTGTGTTAGGTAGGTTAGGTGATGGTAGGTTTTGTAGTTGTGGTGATAATAGGTGATAGATGATAGGTATGTGTGGTAGTTGTGTTAGTTTTGGTAGGTTGGTGTGGTGGTTGTGGTACATAGGCATGGTAGTTGTGGTAGTTGTGATAAGTAGGTGTGGTAGTTGTGATAGCTAGTTGTGGTGATTAGGCTTGGGCGGTATCCAGATTTTCATATTGTCATACCATCCTTCTCTCATACCGGGATTTACAGTATTACCGGCATAGCACATGAGGGGGTGCTAAAATCACAAGAAAAACCTATTGCCCTCTATTACCAGAATGCTAACAAATTAGCACTAACTGATAGCAAATTCACATAGACACTGTTAGCTAAATGCTAACAACTGAAAACAATCAAACTAATTGCAAAGCAGTGGAGGCTGCTGAGGGGAAGACAGCTCATAATAATGTCTGGAATGAAGTCAATAGAGTGGTATCAAACACATGGAAACCACATCTTTGATTCAGAAGTTCAAACGTAATTACCGTGGATTGGAGGGAAGAGGTCTGTGAACCAGTATCAGTTTGTTGTTTTCATAAAAGTGGAAGCTACTGAAGTTTTAGGGAAGCATTTTTCAGGTAAAGTCCATTCAAATTCATTAAAAAATATAAAGTAAAAACAATACCAAAAGTAATTGACATTTATTAGTGGGATGAGGTTCCTGAACCAATGACAGTTGTTTGTATTCATTAAAGTAATATGGGGTGGAATCTATTGACGTTTTAAGGAAGTATCTTTAATGTAAAGTCAATTTAAGTTGGTAGAATATCACCAAAGTTTAAAAAAAATACAAAAGTAATAGCTATTGATTGGAGGGACGAGGTCCCTGAACCAATTACAGTTGTATTCATGAAAGTCATATGGCTTGGAAGATACAGTGTGCCAAAAAAGTATTTAGTCAGCCACCAATTGTGCAAGTTCTCCCACTTAAAAAGATGAGAGAGGCCTGTAATTTTCATCATAGGTACACTTCAACTATGACAGACAAAATGAGGGAAAAAAAATCCAGAAAATCACATTGTAGGATTTTTAACGAATTTATTTGCAAATTATGGTAGAAAATATATATGTATATTTATATATAACTATATATATATACATGTGTGTTGCATGTACACTAAACTCTCACATTTGGATAACGTCACTTTTTAAAGTGATGACATGTATATTAACAGTGTAAAACATGAATAGATGTTTAAACATTCTTTACCTCATCCTAATTTTCTTCCAGATGCTTGGCTTTTTCTTGTTCTTGGAGGTTGGCTCTGATGTTTCAGCGTCTTCTGGAGCTTCTAGCTGCTGGCTGTCTGGCCCCTCCTGTTGGTTCTCTGGCCCCTCCTGCTGGTTCTCTGGCCCCTCCTGATGGTTTTCTGGCCCCTCCTGCTGGTTCTTCTTGAGGAAGGCACGGAATTTGTCAATAAATTTAAATAATTCCCATCCCGAATTGACCTGACCCAAAGTTTAACATGAGTCCCAAATAAGTGCTATTCTTGGTATAGTGACAGGGCCGGCCCTAGGCATATGCGATTGCTTAGGGCCCCATGGCAACTAGGGGCCCCCTGACCCCCCCAAAAACCTTTTTTGGTCAAATTACCCAGGGGCCTTGAACTACAGTGAGCCCCCATTAATTTTGTTAGTCAATTTCATTCAGATATTATCTTAACATGCCATAAGTCATGGCAAAATGTGTAGAATTGAAGGAAATTAGGTTTAAAACTTCTAATTCTTCTCTCCACCCCATGGGAAAATGTGTAGAATTGCAGCAAACTTGTTTAAAAAATGCAATATGTTCTCTACGCCCCGTTGCAAAGTGTAGATTGGGAGGAAATGTAGTCAAAAACCTGAACAAAATGTTTCTTAGGGCCTCAAAAGGCTATGATGCACTACTTTAGACCAGGGTCATTGAGATCCAGTTGAGTTTTCCATTCTAAATTCCCTGTGTACATTACATTTAAGTTGATACCAGATCAGCTTGACCATTTTGGACAGTAGTTTTATATTGAAACAATGATGCAACGTGATGACTGGTGTGGAACGTATGTGTGTAGAGGAGACTACAGAGGATGATGTCATAAGTAGAGGGAAAACAGGTCTTACCTATGTGGACGATCTTATAGCCCTCCTCAGCCTCTCTCTGATACGTTCTCTCTATCTTTCTGATGTTCCTCTTCTCCCACTTCTTGTTCACCCAGCCCACAGCTCTCCTTCAGATACTTTTATCAGGTGGGAGGATGTCCTCCTTGTCATCGTCCTTCTCCTCCTCTTCAGTGTTCTCTAACTCACCCCTCTTCTCAAGGATCTCCCTTCTTTCCTCTTCGGCCATCTCCTCTCTTTTCGTTGCCTCTATTATCTTCTCTCTCTCTGACTGAAGCTAAATGAAATTCCCAATGCAAATATGAGACATTTTACGGAATCAATTATGTCCACAATGTGTACAAATACAAACACACAACCTTCTTGCCCATTCAGTTAGGGGTTTGAGAAATTCCTGTTACAATTTGTGTGATGTTACAACAATGTTGCCTCTGATGTTTATGCTTGTAGAAATTACTCCTACAAATGATGTTTCACTAATGCAGTTATTTACAACCTACACAGATACAGTTATCAACAACAACAACAGTAATGACGTTAATAAGGAAGTGGATATTCAACGGGCAGAAGAAAGGCATAGGCGTTGAGATAAATGAAGGTTAGGTTCAGGACCTAGGGTTGGGTTAAGGTAAAGGTTAGGTATAGTTTCAGTGAGGTTAAGGTAAGGGTTAAGGAAAGGAATAAAAGTGAACATTGGGTTAGCGTACCGCTGTCTGCCACTATTCATTTTCAGCTGGGTAAATATACACTGCCTTTTAATAATAACAATAACATGTCTTACGTGGGCCAGTTGTAGGTCCACCATCAGTAGATCCAGCAGTTGTTTGAGTCTGTTGATCTCCTGCATTTTTCTCTGGTTCTCCTCCCATTCTATGGCTCTCTCTGCCTCCCTCTGGCTCTCTGCCTCCCTCTGGCTCTCTGCCTCCCTCTGGCTCTCTGCCTCCCTCTGGCTCTCTGCCTCTCTCTGGCTCTCTGACTCCCTCTGGCTCTCTGACTCCCTCTGGCTCTCTGCCTCCCTCAGTCTCAGGATCTCAGCCTTCCACTCTTTCATTATACCCCTTTCTACTCTTCTTCTCCTCCTTTCATCTTTTAAAGGGCTTGGAGATGGTCTGTCTCAGACTGTAATTGTTCAATGATCTTGTCCTTCTCCGTTCCACCATTCCTCTTCTTATTTTCCTCCTACCAGAGGCACACTTGAAGTCTGCCCATCTCCTTCTTCTGATTTCGGATTGTTCGATCCTTGTTGATCTCTGCGTGCTTGTAGCTGGGAGCAAAGGAATGTCAACACATTATTTAGGAAGTGAACTCAGACAATTTACTACAATATTAAAATAATAATTCAACATCTACTCAATTAAACATCCTTTAATCACACAACTCACACAACTGTGACTTACAGTACGTGAATGTGATGGGTTGACTGTCCATGATGGCCAGAGTTGGGTAACTTCAGCAAGCCAGGGAATAACAACTCATGTACAAAAACACTGCAACACAAACAAGTTACAACGTGAAATCGCCTCTATCCCATTCAGACCGTAGAGGACAAAACTACATCTCCCATAATGCAGCACCAGTGGGCAGCTAACAGTCTACATCACAGAAAGGCATGCTAGCTAGCAACAGCAGGACTTTTAGCACTCTGTAAACTATATTAATAACAATAAAACTCTGAAAAGTTACATGTTTCAATAGTCTCACACTCCCTTATAACAATATCTACAGCATTAACATTGGGATGTTTTATTTATTTCACGTTATGGACTTCTACAAAGGAGTAATCTGCAACACATACCTTTCTCTCAGTGTTTTCTCAGACTGAGGAGAACGGGAGCTACGGGTTGTACCAGGGTGTTAGTAGGTGACGCAAGCACCCAGATGAAATAAAATACATTTAATGAAACAAGACCTCAAGATGTTAATATCATTCAGCTACTGTAGTTCCCTACCTAACATCAACAGGCAGCACCAGTAGCGCAACAATTAAAAATAGATACCAAACGTAAATTTCCTGGCGATCATAGCGATCTGACTCCCCCCCTTCTGTCTGAACTTGGAATATTCCTGTTGGCGGGCTTGGGCCACTGACCCCCAAACTGGTTGTTCTGTTCTGCCTTGTGTACTATTCTAATCATTAGAAGTTTGATGGAATAACCTTTTCAACTCTACTACATTTATATGTAGATTATATTTTGGTTTTATATTTCATATTTGATTGATGATTAGGCCTATGACTTTTGATTCCACTTTGGCTACCTTGCACCATATTGTCCTCTCTTGCTATATCTTAAACTTTATGCCCTTGTGCAGATCTTCTCTCTAATCAATAGTCATGATAGTTTGAATGAATTAAGTAAACTACACTGTTGTTAGTGTAACAGATGTTAATCGTTCTCTCCTTGCGTTGTGTTTTGTCCTAATAAATCACCCCAGCCAGTGGTCCCATTTGAGCATTATTATCTGTTATTCAATAGGAAACAGCAGGTTAGTTGTGAAGGACTTAATGATGTTGATGGCTGTCAATGGTAAAATCTGTAGCATGAAAACAACTGTGTTAGCAGTGGGCTTATGTGACCATTACATCGGTGCATGCTAGTTAACCCACTTATATAAAAGCACATCCCAGAAAGCCCCAAGTACCATATACACATGTAACGGATGTGAAACGGCTAGCTTAGTTAGCGGTGGCTGTAAATAGCGTATCAATCGGTGACGTCACTTGCTCTGAGACCTTGAAGTAGTGGTTCCCCTTGCTCTGCTAGGGCCGCGGCTTTTGTGGAGCGATGGGTAACGATGCTTCGTGGGTGACTGTTGTTGATGTGTGCAGAGGGTCCCTGGTTCGCGCCCGGGTATGGGCGAGGGGACGGTCTAAAGTTATACTGTTACACACACACATGTATAAATCAGTAACGTACAGCAAACTTATACACATTGTAAAATAGGAAATAGTATCCAGAACGTGACCTACCCCTTGCATCACATTTTCATACTGGGGAGACCTGACGTTCACGATCTGCAAGCGGGCCAATCACATCACGCCTTATTGTCATCAGAGTTGAACGAACCAATAAGAACGCTTGAACATTAAATACACATTTCTTTAGAGGCACGTGGAAACATAACCAACCCTGTTACATTCTCCCCTGCTGAATTACAGTTGCATACTACAAATAAACATAATGAGGTATGCAATACCTTGCAATACATATGTCACCAATCATTCCAGTGCAAAGACTATTCTCTAAAGAGAATTAGGGGAATTCAAAGACCCCGTAGGAAAACATGCCTGTTACATGTTCAGTACACTCAGTGACAATAAGAACCTCAGACAGAAAAACCTTGGCCTACATGACCTCTGACCCATGACCTCCATGGGGTCTCTTGAAAGTAAAAAAAAACAAAACAATGGGCTCCAGACTTGGATTCTAATCCTACACCCACACAGGTATTCTAATGAATTCTGTATGAAAAACCCTCTGTGTCTGCATAGTCTCCATGAGTCTCACTGGGCGTTTCCTAACCCAACCAGCCCCTGACCTGACAGGCCTAACAGAGTTATCATTACGTTTAACCTGTTCACCTACAACCCCCACTGGTGGGTCACTGTCCACAGTCGGTGGATAGTCAAGGTCAAGGGTTCTGTGACTGTTGCTGGAGCTTGTGCTACCAGAGGCATCTTCAGAATGCCTTTCTTCTTCAGAGGGTTCGGACATTTCTTCTCCAAAGGTTAGCTCTGACATGCTTGTGCCACCAGTGGCCCCCTGTGGTGAGTTCTGAGGGATGTTCTGAGGGATGTTCTGTGGATGTCACTATTCTTCTCCGTAACAATATAGAGGTTGTTCTCCCAACGATCCGCCAGATTCCTCTTTCCACGTTCACCTTTATTCGCCAGCCGCGCCCGATCACCAACCTCCACTGGAGCTCCTCTGATCTCCCTGTTGTAGAGGCCCACATGCCTCTTCAGCTGTTTGGTTGTCGACACCTGTACCGTCTCCATGGCCTCCCTCAGGTCTCTCGTCAGGGACTTGATGTACTCGTCATAGTCTACAACCTCTGAGTCTTGCAGCACAGTACCAAACATCATGTCCACAGGCAGACGTGGGGTTCTCCCAAACATCAACTGGAAAGGGGCGTGGCCCATGGTTTCATGGACTGTACAGTTGTAGGCGAAGGTCAACGACTTCAGCTTCTGGGGCCACCTGTGCTTCGCTCTCGTAGGTAAAGCCCTGATCGTGTTCCCCAGCGTTCTACTGAACCTTTCGACTCCCCCATTCCCCATCGGATGGTAGGGAGGTGTGTGGACTTCTGGACTCCTGCAGCACTCAACAACTCAGCAATCAATTTACTTTCAAAGTTTTCCCCTTGGTCAGAGTGGATATGACGAGGTAAACCATACACACAGAAGATGTTGTTCCACAGCTGAAAGGCCACTGCTTTAGCTGATTGGTTCGGACACAAGAAGGCATGGGCCATCTTAGTAAAATGATCAGTGACGACCAGAACATCCAAGGACTTGTTGGAGTCTTCAGCAGATCAGAAGTCCGCGTTTGGTAACGCGATATAGTACACCCATTTTCAGAGTGAGCTTCTCCCAGGTCTTCAGAATCGGCAGAGCCTCGAGTGGTTCATGGCCACGTTCCCTCCTAGAAAGTCTACGGTCCCTGTCCACGTAGAAGACAACTCTGGCGAGAGCGTCATCCTGGCGCTGCTTTGATATCAGGTCATCACGGGATAGCACTCTCACATCTGACATCTCAGATGGCACCAGTGACTGAGGGAGCTGAGGCAGTAGCAGAGCACAGTTCTGTAGACCAGCCTCCTCTTGCGACCTCAGGACTGCTGACACCGCTTCCTTTGACAGAGAACCAGGAGAAGGATAGGAGGTAGTTTGGCAGTCCATGACAATTTCACAGGCATTTACCTCAATTGACGGTGAGCAGCTTTCGAGGTCGAATGGGTGGTTCGACCAGCGGAACACATCTTGCACCTTCTCAGCACGTACTCCTGCAGCTTCTTCCAGCAAGGCCTTGTATGGAACCCTTGTGATGCGGTGGAGAGCGCTCGGCTGCACAAATGGCTGTCTACTGAGTGCATCAGCAATTACATTTTTGGGACCGGGGATGTACTTGATGTCAAACTCGAATGGAGCGAGTTTAGCAACCCATCTCTGTTCACAGGCGTCCAATTTGGGCTTGGACAGGATGTACGTTAATGGGTTGTTGTCTGTCCATACAGTAAAAGGCTTGCCCCTTAGCCAATGACTAAACTTCTCACAGACGGCCCAGCGTAAAGCAAAAAACTCTAACCTATGGGTAGAGAAGAGAAAGAAAACAGTTATGAGCTGAACAATATGCCAGTGGAAAGGAGGACCGTACCAGGTGACCCAATTGTGGTTTGTGACCATGATTTCCCATTTCAGCCAATTCAGTTGCAGTAATTCAGTTACAGATTTCTTGGTAATTCCACTAGCATTTTGGTAACGGAATTACGAGTTTTAATCACTTAATAATTCACCCAAAAAATATACATCAGAAAAATCACTAGAACTAATTGTTAGCTCCACCATTACTGGTTACTTCTGTGAACTTTCATTATCCCCCTCCTCACAAAGACAAATGTGAAAATATCTGAAAGTTATGTGGGTTTTTGGTAACGGAATTACAAGGCACAAGGTAATATTTCTGAAACTTAAAGAAGGTTAATGATTTCTCCAAAACCAAATGTAAGTGTTGATATTAGTAGTCAGGGGTCTTTATGTCAACATGATTCTGTTTTTATGTAGTTCTGATATTGGACCTTTTAAGACTTTTTCTGGTGATGTTTTCTAAGATCCCTTTTCCATCTGTTGACCCAGAAATCAAAGCCTTCACTGGTTGAAACATGTATCTATAATTACATTTACCAAAAATATTCACTCTTAGACTTCATTTGACACCCAATTACACATGCTCCTATGAACGATGCGTTGGTGCTCAAATAAAATCAAATTTTACTCGTCACAACACATGGTTAGCAAATGTTATTGCGACTGTAGCGAAATGCTTGTGCTTCTAGTTCCGACAGTGCAGTATTATCTAACAAGTAATATCTAACAATTTCACAACCAATACCTAATAGACAATCATTTTACATGGAAATGCCTTACTGTAACTCTAGAGATACTATCCAGCCCCAACTAGTAATAAAGTGGTCGGGCTGGTTGCTACTGGCCTCTCCAGCTTCAGCCTGAATCCCCCCCATGATGAGAGGAGGTTTACTGGACACACAGAGAGAAACTACAGGCTGAATCACACCCATGATGAGAGGAGGTTTACTGGACACACAGGGAGAAACTACAGTCTGATGACTGATGAGACTACCTTTTATTTCACCTTTATTTAACCAGGTAGGCAAGTTGAGAACAAGTTCTCATTTACAATTGCGACCTGGCCAAGATAAAGCAAAGCAGTTCGACACATACAACGACACAGAGTTACACATGGAGTAAAACAAACATACAGTCAATAATACAGTATAAACAAGTCTATATACGATGTGAGCAAATGAGGTGAGATAAGGGAGGTAAAGGCAAAAAGGCCATGGTGGCAAAGTAGATACAATATAGCAAGTAAAACACTGGAATGGTAGATTTGCAATGGGAGAATGTGCAAAGTAGAAATAAAAATAATGGGGGTGCAAAGGAGCAAAATAAATAAATAAATAAAATACAGTAGGGAAAGAGGTAGTTGTTTGGGCTAAATTATAGGTGGGCTATGTACAGGTGCAGTAACCTGTGAGCTGCTCTGACAGTTGGTGCTTAAAGCTAGTGAGGGAGATAAGTGTTTCCAGTTTCAGAGATTTTTGTAGTTCGTTCCAGTCATTGGCAGCAGAGAACTGGAAGGAGAGGCGGCCAAAGAAAGAATTGGTTTTGGGGGTGACTAGAGAGATATACCTGCTGGAGCGTGTGCTACAGGTGGGAGATGCAATGGTGACCAGCGAGCTGAGATAAGGGGGGACTTTACCTAGCAGGGTCTTGTAGATGACATGGAGCCAGTGGGTTTGGCGACGAGTATGAAGCGAGGGCCAGCCAACGAGAGCGTACAGGTCGCAATGGTGGGTAGTATATGGGGCTTTGGTGACAAAACGGATTGCACTGTGATAGACTGCATCCAATTTGTTGAGTAGGGTATTGGAGGCTATTTTGTAAATGACATCGCCAAAGTCGAGGATTGGTAGGATGGTCAGTTTTACAAGGGTATGTTTGGCAGCATGAGTGAAGGATGCTTTGTTGCGAAATAGGAAGCCAATTCTAGATGTAACTTTGGATTGGAGATGTTTGATATGGGTCTGGAAGGAGAGTTTACAGTCTAACCAGACGCCTAAGTATTTGTAGTTGTCCACGTATTCTAAGTCGGAGCCGTCCAGAGTAGTAATGTTGGACAGGCGGGTAGGTGCAGGTAGCGATCGGTTGAAGAGCATGCATTTAGTTTTACTTTTATCAGTGGTGACAGTGTTTCCTATCTTCAGTGCAGTGGGCAGCTGGGAGGAGGGGTTCTTATTCTCCATGGACTTTACAGTGTCCCAGAACTTTTTTGAGTTAGTGTTGCAGGAAGCAAATTTCTGCTTGAAAAAGCTAGCCTTGGCTTTTCTAACTGCCTGTGTATAATGGTTTCTAGCTTCCCTGAACAGCTGCATATCACGGGGGCTGTTCGATGCTAATGCAGAACGCCATAGGATGTTTTTTTGTTGGTTAAGGGCAGTCAGGTCTGGGGAGAACCAAGGGCTATATCTATTCCTGGTTCTAAATTTCTTGAATGGGGCATGTTTATTTAAGATGGTTAGGAAGGCATTTTTAAAAAATATCCAGGCATCCTCTACTGACGGGATGAGATCAATATCCTTCCAGGATACCCCGGCCAGGTCGATTAGAAAGGCCTGCTCGCTGAAGTGTTTCAGGGAGCGTTTTACAGTGATGAGTGGAGGTCGTTTGACCGCTGACCCATTACGGATGCAGGCAATGAGGCAGTGATCGCTGAGATCTTGGTTGAAAACAGCAGAGGTGTATTTAGAGGGCAAGTTGGTTAGGATGATATCTATGAGGGTGCCCGTGTTTAAGGCTTTGGGGAGGTACCTGGTAGGTTCATTGATAATTTGTGTGAGGTTGAGGGCATCAAGTTTAGATTGTAGGATGGCTGGGGTGTTAAGCATGTTCCAGTTTAGGTCGCCTAGCAGCACGAGCTCTGAAGATAGATGGGGGGCAATCAGTTCACATATGGTGTCCAGAGCACAGCTGGGGGCAGAGGGTGGTCTATAGCAGGCGGCAACGGTGAGAGACTTGTTTTTAGAGAGGTGGATTTTTAAAAGTAGAAGTTCAAATTGTTTGGGTACAGACCTGGATAGTAGGACAGAACTCTGCAGGCTATCTTTGCAGTAGATTGCAACACCGCCCCCTTTGGCAGTTCTATCTTGTCTGAAAATGTTGTAGTTTGGAATTAAAATGTCTGAATTTTTGGTGGTCTTCCTAAGCCAGGATTCAGACACAGCTAGAACATCCGGGTTGGCAGAGTGTGCTAAAGCAGTGAATATAACAAACTTAGGGAGGAGGCTTCTAATGTTAACATGCATGAAACCAAGGCTATTACGGTTACAGAAGTCGTCAAAAGAGAGCGCCTGGGGAATAGGAGTGGAGCTAGGCACTGCAGGGCCTGGATTCACCTCTACATCGCCAGATGAACAGAGTAGTAGTAGAATAAGGGTGCGGCTAAAAGCAATAAGAATTGGTCGTTTAGAACGTCTGGAACAGAGGGTAAAAGGAGGTTTCTGGGGGCGATAAAATAGCATCAAGGTATAATGTACAGACAAAGGTAAGGTAGGATGTGAATACAGTGGAGGTAAACCTAGGTATTGAGTGATGAAGAGAGAGATATTGTCTCTAGAAACATCATTGAAACCAGGAGATGTCATTGCATGTGTGGGTGGTGGAACTAATAGGTTGGATAAGGTATAATGAGCAGGACTAGAGGCTCTACAGTGAAATAAGCCAATAAACACTAACCAGAACAGCAATGGACAAGGCATATTGACATGAAGGAGAGGCATGCTCAGTCGAGTGATCAAAAGGGTCCAGTGAGTGGAGAGGTTGGTTGGGGGTCACGGCGATTTAGACAGCTAAATCGGTAGCAAGCTAGCATAGGAGCAAGCTAGCATAAGATGGAGGTCTGTTATTAGCCAACTCTTGCTAATCTCTTGTCAGTAGATTAGTGGGTTTCCGTGTGGTAGAGGGGATGAATCCAAATCACACAACAACAACAAAAATAAAAACAATAGATATAGTTATAGAGGCCCAAGAAGAAAAAATAAATCAATAAATAAAATAAAAATAAAATAAAAATTGTCCGATTGTCTATTCAGATAGCAGCCGATAAGATAGCCAACGGCTAGCAGGCCGCAGATGAGCGCCCAGGCAACGTTGCGCCGGAGGAGCCAGCCGGACAGTTCCCTCGGGTAGACAACGTCGGCAGTCTAGCCGTGAAGGCCCGGTGGGGCTCCGCGTAGGCAGCAAAACGGGTCCGGATAGGTGACTGCAGCCCAGGAGTGATTGATGGAACTCTTCAGCTGGCTAGCTCCGGAACAATTGATGTTAGCTCCGGAATCGACGAAAGCCGATAGTCACACGGATAGCAGCTAGCTAGCTGCGAGATCCAGGCATGGACGTCCAGAGCCAGCGGCCGAAATCCCGGGACATGGAGAGAAAAATTGGTCCGATATGTTCCGCTCCGAGCCGCGCTGCGCTACACCGCGCCGTACAAAACTGCCGATAGATTCTCGAGCCAAAGGACAGCCGATGACCACAAACCGTGGTCAGCTGAGTACCAACGATTAGCCAGTAAATAAGCTAACTAGCTTCTGAACTAGCCCCTGAACCAGCTTCAGAGTAGCTTCTGGACCAGCTTCTGGCTAGCTCCCGGCTAGCTTCTGGCTAATTTCTGGCTAGCCTCTCGGAGGATCACAGATCTGAGGTAAATAATACTTTTTTATATAAATATAAATTGGTGAAACGGATTGCAGGAGAGTGTTCTGAAGATGAGTTTTTGGAAAATTAAAAATGTATGTGAAAAAAGTTGTAAATATATATATATATATATATATATATACGGGACACGACAGGACGAGGACAAAAATACGTCTGAACTGCTATGCCATCTTGGGAGAGTGCCTTTAAGACTACCTTTAAGGCTTAAGGGTTTGGTTATTGTTAGTGTTAATGTTAGAGTTATTGTTAGTGTTTAGGTTAGAGTCCGTTCTAAATTTTGGCCAGACAGGCTGTCAATGGGATGTTGGTCAGAAAAGTCCATTTAGTCTTTCCCTTCTCAAACCTGTCCTCCCCCTAACCAGTTCATGTCATGTATTCCACCACCAGCACACCTGATTCACTAATCAGAGGTTTGGATGATTAGTTGACCAGTGGTACAAAGTGGACTGGATCTAGGTGAACTATGTGGAGAGTCTTCCAGGGACAGTACAGTACAGACTGAGAAGCTAACAACAGTGTAGTTTACTCAACTCATTCAAACTATCATGACTATTGTTTAGAGAGAAGATCTGCACAAGGGCATAAAGTTTAAGATATAGCAAGAGAGGACAATATGGTGCAAGGTAGCCAAAGTGGAATCAAAAGTCATAGGCCTAATCATCAATCAAATATGAAATATAAAACCAAAATATAATCTACATATAAAGACAACATGTCATCTACATGTGTTATAGAATAGCTCCCTTCTTACATCCCAGGTCATGTTTGGACTGGAACGTGACAACTCAACGGGCTATGCGCATCTCCCCAATAGCCTACAGAAAACTTTCCTGAGTGCAATGTCATTAATGTGACCGATATGTACAGTATAATAAGCATAGTGAAGAAGGAAAAGATCCCACCTCTGACACACAGCAGAGACATCGCTGCTGAGATTTCCCCTGGAGCAAGAGTCCCTCAAGAATTTAAAAACAGTCATTGCGTTACAATGAATGCACTCCCCAAACGCTTGTTGCATCGTGAACTATCCTCCCAGTCCCTTGGGAGTTCATCGGATGGATGATGCGCCGCTGCCATTTACTTGGATGAGAAGTTGGACGAACGCTCCTCCAGCTCACGATACGAAATGGTGGAGAACTACAGTGTGGTGATGTGTCGTTCACGAACGAACGGCTCTTTTTGAACGGATCTTTTGTCGGGAACCGAATTGCATCGGTGAAAGAACCATTCATCTGGCTCTATGATTTGCAAACTGCTACTACTGCTTGTTGAGATCAGAACAACGTTTTTCTGTAGATAAATTACAACATCATTATCTAAAGGGGGTGAATCCTCACTGCAGAAATAATAAATAATGTGGAGAGCGGGTCAATCTGGTCCACGAGGATTTATTTCATAATTAAAAACGAATTCTTCTTTTTTTACGCGCATTTCACGATCTGACTTAATGGAAGCCTACCTGTTGTTCTTTACATTTAATATTAGCAATTTTTTCATTGTTTTAGATTGATTTTAAGCGTTTTGAAGGAAGATCCGTTTATGAGCCAAATGAACCCGCTCTTTTACTTGAACGGAGCCAAATGTGCCGGTTCACCGAAAAGACTCAGAAAGCCCATCACTACGACAGCGGAGAGATGAGATCCAAAGAGAGCACCACAATCAACAGACACACTCAACAGGCAGGCGGTAAGGGCGTTGGGATTTGACTGTCACAGGGACAAACTAATAAGAGGTTATACTCCATTGGAATAGGTGGTTCTTGAGGTAACGGTGGTCAATTGAAAACGGATCAACTGGATTCTTGTACCCCGGAGAACAGGTGTAGTCCAGCAGTTGGTGATGGTGACATACTGAACAGTTCGACCTGGACAGGTGCACCAGAGTTGTGATTGTATGTTTGTTTGTACAGTTATGGCTGTAATGTTATTATTTTGTGTTCTCACTAAACACCCACATTTGTATTTGTGTGGGAAATGTTTGTAGGCTATAGTTGCTGTTTGTATTTCATTGAACTTTAGGCCCATACAAAGACAAATCACACAACGTAGAATTACAAATAACCTTAGGCAAAAATACACGAAATAAAAGTCAAGTGAAAATAGTTATAAATGTCTTTATCAATTATGAGTAGCTAAACATTATCGACTTTTGGACACTGGTGCGCAGGAGAACCCCTAGCTGTCAATCAAGCAGGCGCGGTGAACGGATTATGACGCTCAAGCGTTCCAAATGACGCAACAATACAGCTCCAGACCAGAGAAAGTTAATGCCGAGGATGTTATTCGGTTCAACACTAAAACTGAGGTTTGACACGTGTGATTTGAGGTGAGTCAAATATTTACAAAAGTTTACAATACATTAACCATCCGCTTCGTTATTTCTGTTGCTATCAATCACTCCATCTGTATCTACTCTTCTGTCTGTCTGTCGGACTATCTGAATTGTCTGTGTACTGTCTAGCCAGCATATGCCAGAAAGGCTCATATTCACAAAGTCTCATAGAAGGAGTGCTGATCAATAATCAGTTTGGTCTTTTAAATTAAACTGAATACGTTTTGATGGACAGGAGGCGACCTGATCCTAGATCAGCACTCCTACCCTGAAACACTTTGTGAACACAATCCAGGTGTACTGTGATGAGATATTATTATATTAGTTGTGCTGATGCATGATGGGTTGTAGGCTAGAGCTTGAGCGACTCAACTCTGAAGACTGTTTCTGAATTCACTGACCTGGTGAGTAAATGTTGTGTACAATGGCACCATCTAGTGACAGAAACATAGAAACACACATTGTTGCTGAACGAAGGCATCTCTTTATTTTCCAGAAATAAAACTTGTAGACCTTTCCTGCAGTCTCTGAGGAGATGGACACCTCTTCTTCTTCTGGACGATCTCCGTCTCCTACTGGGACTGTCTTCTTACCCCCTCCTATCATGTGGAACAGTCTGTAAGTCATTCATCACATAACCTAGCTCTGGTCCAGGGCATTATGTGCGGCTTGCTGAAGGAAGGCTCAGTGTCTGCAAGCTGTACGTAACGCCCTGGACCAGAGTGACACATTACCCACCTCTGGCCATCATGGATAGTCAACTCATCACATTCACATACTGTAAGTCAAAGTTGTGTGATTTGTGTTATTAAAGACAGTTAAATTGAGCAGAAGTTGAATTATTATTTTAATATTGTAGTAAATTGTCTGAGTTCACTTCCTAAATAATGTGTTGACATTCCTTTGCTCCCAGCTATAAGCAGGCAGAGATGGAGGTTCACTTCCTGAGAGAAGAGAAGAAGACCTATACAGAGAAGGAAGCCCACATGCTTGAGTTGAGGGGGAAGAATCGAACAATCCGAAATCAAAAGAAGGAGATGGACAGACTTCAAGTGTGCCTCTGGGAGGAGGAAAAGAAGAAGAGGAATGGTGGAACGGAGAAGGACAAGATCATTGAACAATTACAGTTTGAGACAGACCATCTCCGAGCCCTTTTAAAAGATGAAAGGAGGAGAAGAAGAGTAGAAAGGGGTATCATGGAAGAGTGGAAGACTGAGATCCTGAGACTGAGGGAGGCAGAGAGCCAGAGGGAGGCAGAGAGCCAGAGGGAGGCAGAGAGTCAGAGGGAGGCAGAGAGCCAGAGAGATGCAGAAAGACAGAGAGAAGCAGAGAGACAGAGAGAAGCAGAGAGACAGAGAGAAGCAGAGAGACAGAGAGAAGCAGAGAGACAGAGGGAGGCAGAGAGAGAGAGGGAAGCAGCGAGACAGAGGGAAGCAGAGAGAGCCACAGAAGCAATGGAGCACCAGAGAAAACTGCAGGAGATCCACAGACTCAAACAACTGCTGGATCTACTGATGGTGGACCTACAACTGGCCCACGTAAGACATGTCATTGTTATTATTAAAAGGCAGTGTATATTTACCCAGCTGAAAATGAATAGTGGCAGACAGCGGTACGCTAACCCAATGTTAACTTTTATTCCTTTCCTTAACCCTTACCTTAACCTCACTGAAACTATACCTAACCTTTACCTTAACCCAACCCTAGGTCCTGAACCTAACCTTCATTTATCTCAACCCCTATGCCTTTCTTCTGCCGGTTGAATATCCACTTCCTTATTAACGTCATTACTGTTGTTGTTGTTGATAACTGTATCTGTGAAGGTTGTAAATAGTTGCATTAGTGAAGCATCATTTGTAGGAGTAATTTCTACAAGCATAAACATCAGAGGCAACATTGTTGTAACATCACACAAATTGTAACAGGAATTTCTCAAACCCCTAACTGAATGAGCAAGAAGGTTGTGTGTTTGTATTTGAACACATTTTGGACATAATTGATTCCATAAAATGTCTCATAATTTTTTCAAACCATGATAATACATTAATTGACAATGAATTGTCCAGATGAATTGATCAAAATGACGCTGCTATTGATGTTGTCCAGTGTTTGATTCAATTACCTAGCTCTAGGTTATATTTCTGTGTATCGTTCTCTGCAAATCTTTTGAAAGTATGTCTTGGTAATAGATTATCACTAATTTAACCTTTTAAAATGAAGCAAGAGATTGAGAGATTGAGGCTATGGCAGAAAGTCATGGAGGATCAGCGACCAAGACTGGCCTGGAACAACAAACCTATTGAGACAGGAAGAGAGAGGGAAAGAGAGAGAGAAAAAGAGAGAGAAAGGGAGATGGAAAGGAAGAGAAAAGCAGAATTGGAAAGACAAGAAATGAAGAAGAAAGTGGAACAGGCAGAAGAAACGATAAAAGCGTTAGAACGAGAGATTGAGAGATTGAAAGAGATTGAGAAGGAAATCATATTTGAAAGAGAAAGAGACATGCGTATTGCAGAGAATGAGAAAGTCAAACTGGTCAACGAAAAGGTAAAAGAGTTAGAGAGAGAGGTTGAGAGACTGAAAGAAGATATGACAACAAAAGAGATTCAATACAAAATCAAATTTGAAAGAGCGAAAGAAGCGTTTAGAAGACAGAATGAGAGAGTGAAACAGGTTAACCAAAATGTACTAGTGTTAGACAGAGAGGTTGTGAGAATGAAAGAAGAGATTAGATTGAAAGACGAGACTGAACCAGAGAGAACATTTGATAGAGACAGAGAGAGAGAAAATGATTGGAGACGAAGTGAAGAGGAGTTGAAAAATAGAGTGGAGAGAGAGATGGAGATGGAGACAGCCCTCATCAATGACAAAAATACGTCTGAATTGGAGGAAGTCTTCAAGAAAATCAAGGAACAGCAGATAGAATTAGAAAATATGGAAACAGACAAATATAAATGGAAACAGAACCAAATGGACATGGAGGAGAAGATGGAGGGTGAGCACAACAAACAGAAAGAGGTAGAAAGAAAGAGAATGGAGAAAATACCAAAACAGAGACAAGAAGAAGATGAGAAGAAGAAGGAGATGGAGAGAGAAGAAGAAGAGGAGAGACGCAAACAGAAGCACATAGAGATGGAAGAGGAAGAAAGAGAGAGGGAGAAAGAGAGACAGAGACAGATCAAAAGGAAGAGAATGGAGAAGAGACAGAAAATTATGGAAAGAGAAGAAGAGAGACAGAGAGAGATTGAAAGAGAGATTGAAGAAGAAAGATGTAAACAGAAGCAAATAGAGATGGAAGAGGAAGAACGAGAAAGGGAGAAAGAGAGACAGAGAGAGATCAAAAGGAAGAGAATGGAGAAGAGACAGAAAATTATGGAAAGAGAAGAAGAGAGACAGAGAGAGATTGAAAGAGAGATTGAAGAAGAAAGATGTAAACAGAAGCAAATAGAGATGGAAGAGGAAGAACGAGAGAGGGAGAAGAGACAGAGAGAGATCAAAATAAAGATAATGGAAAAGAGACAAAAACATATCGAAAGAAAAGAAGAGAGACAGAAAGAGATTGAAAGAGAGCACGAAGAAGAAAGATGTAAACAGAAGCAAATAGAGATGGAAGAGGAAGAACGAGAGAGGGAGAAAGAGAGACAGAGAGAGATCAAAAGAAAGAGAATGGAAAAGAGACAGAAAAACATGGAAAGAGAAGTGAGACAGAAAGAGATTGAAAGAGAGAATGAAGAACAACTATTTAAACAGAAGCAAATAGAGATGGAAGAGGAAGAAAGAGAAGAAGAGAGACAGAGAGAGATCAAAAGAGAGAATGATGAAGAAATGTGTAAACAGAAGCAAAAAGAGATGGAAGAGGAAGTACAAGAGAAGGAGAAAGAGAGACAGAGAGAGATCAAAAGAAAGATCATGGAAAAGAGACAAAAACATATCGGAAGAGAAGAAGAGAGACAGAAAGAGATTGAAAGAGAGAATGAAGAAGAAAGATGTAAACAGAAGAAAATAGAGATGGAAGAGAAAGAAAGAGAAGAAGAGAGACAGAAAGAGATTGAAAGAGAGAATGAAGAACAACTATTTAAACAGAAGCAAATAGAGATGGAAGAGGAAGAAAGAGAAGAAGAGAGACAGAGAGAGATCAAAAGAGAGAATGAAGAAGAAAGATGTCAACAGAAGCAAATAGAGATGGAAGAGGAAGAAAGAGAAGAAGAGAGACAGAGAGCGATCGAAGAGAAAGAGAGACAGAGAGAGATTGGAGAGAAAGAAAGACGACAACAACAAGTGGAGAGAAAGATAATGTTTGAGAGAGATCAAGAAGAAGAAAATATATGGAAACAGAAGCAAATTGACATGGAGAAGGAGGGAAGAGAGAGGGAGAACAAGAGACAGAGAGAGATAGAAGAGATACACAGACGACAACAACAAGAGGAGAGACAGAAACAAAAGGAGAAGGAGAAAGAAAGGGAGAAAGACAATGACAATCAAAGAGAGATGGAATTAAAAGATCAGCAACAGAAAGAGATGGAGAAAGAAAAGATGATTATGAGAGAAAGGGAGGAAGCAGGAAGAAGAAAGGAAGGGCAGAAAAATATTTTGAGGGAAATTGAGGGACAGAATGAACTGGAGATAGAACAGGAGAGAGAGATGGAAGAAAAGCAGGAAGTGATTAAGGAAGCAGAGGAAGAGTACAGGGAAAGAGAAGAGAGAGGAAAGGAAGTAAGCATGAAGAAACATGTAGTAGTTAATGTTAAAGCAAAAGCACGGGAAGTCTTCAATAGGCGTAAAGAGAGGAGGTTAGAAGTGTTGAAGGGGGAACGAGAACACATAGAAAGAGGACAACAAATCAGGAGGGAGAAGGAGGAAAGACGGCTGGAGATGGAAAGAAAACAGGAGAGGGCAAGACAACAAGAGGAGCAGGATAAAAAACGAGAGATTGAAATTGCTAGACAGAAAGAAATGTTGAGACTTAGAGAGGAGGAGAGGCAGAGAGAGGAAGAGAGAGAGGAGGAGAGAAAGAAAGCCATTAAATCCCATTTATCTTTAATCAGAGAGAGAGAAAAAATAATACAGGCAAAAAAAAGAGAGGAGATGGTGGAAGAGGAAAGAAGGGAGATCCTTGAGTACAAGAGGGGTGAGTTAGAGGAGGAGGAAAAAGAAGATGACAAGGAGGACATTCTCCCACCCGATAAAAGTATCCGAAGGAGAGCTGTGGGCTGGGTGAATAAAAAATGGGAGAAGAGGAACCTCAGAAAGATAGAGAGAACGTATCAGAGAGAGGCTGAGGAGGGCCATAAGATCGTCCACATAGGTAAGACCTGTTTTCCCTCTACTTATGACATTATCCTCTTTAGTCTCCTCTACACACATTTGTTCCACACCAGTCATCATGTTGCATCATTGTTTCAATATAAAACTACTGTCCAAAGAATATGTTAGCTGACATGGCTCATTGAGTGACTGACTGACATAACAAGAAAAATACTGCTGATAACAACCACGTTTTTAAATGGTACCTTGTGTCATCTACTAGTCTAACTCTCAAGACTAAGTAGAGACCCAGAAAGAGTTCCTAAAAACACACACACAAAAACGAGTTTTGGGGGGATCCGGGGGCTACTAGTGGCCATGCGGCCCTAAGCGATCACATATGCCCTGGCACTATACAAAGAATAGGTGCCATTCTGGACTCATGTTCAACTTAGGGCCAGGTCAATTCGGGATGGGAATTATTGCACTTTATTGACAAATTCCATGCCTTCCTCAACTGAAAAGAGTAAAGAATCATTGAGATTCAATTGTGTTTTCTATTCTTCATTCCCTGTGTCCATTACATTTAAGTTGATACCAGATCCACTAAGATGAATGTGAACTCTACTTCTTCTCCCCTCCCAGCCATCCCTGGACACACAAGGCTAACATCCACCATGACCCGGGCAGAGAGAGAGAGGGAGAAGAGGAAGGAGCTGCTGAAGGCTGAGGAGAGAAGGAAGAAAATTGAGGATTTCAATAAGCAGTGGAGAGAGCGGTCCCTGCTTAAAAAACAGACTCATCAACAACTGAAGGAGGAGAGGGAGAGGATGAAGGAAAACTACCTGGAGCAGATGAATCTGGAGGCTGATGCTCAAATCAACAACCGGTGTCTATCCACCCAACACAGCCACGATTACAACCACGGTCAGGAGTTGCCCGGGTGGGCCAATGGCCAACAAGTAAGCCAAGAGCCCACTGGATCTGCTGATGGCCACCAGGAAAGGCCAAGGAGGCAACAGGCATGGGCAGAGAACCAGGAGGGGAGTTCAGAGAACCAGCAGGAGGGGCCAGAGAACCATCAGGGGGGGCCAGACAGCCAGCAGCTAGAAGCTCCAGATGAGGTTGAAACATCAGAGCGAATCTCCAAGACAAAGAAAAAGCCAAGCATCTGGAAGAAAATTAGGATGAGGTAAAGAATGTTTAAACATCTATTCATGTTTTACACTGTTAATATACATGTCATCACTTTAAAAAGTGACATTATCCAAATGTGAGGGTTTAGTGTACATGCATCACACATGTAAATATATAGATACTTACCTGTCTCTGTGATGTCTTACAGCATTCTGCCTAGAGCTGGAACTCGATGAAGCCACAGTTCCACTGAGGTTACGTTGGTAATTAAAAGTGTCGCCCAAGAATTCCTCCTCCTCTTTAAGTCATCGAGCCACATTTCTTCCTCAAAACATTATAGTCTCCTCAAGCCAGCAAGTATCCTCTTTATCAGGCAACAAACCATCGAAGGTCAGTGACCCTCCTCCCAAGAACAGAGACTCTCATCTGTATCCTAGTTAAATTCATCTCTGCTTACCACCTCTACAGTCCTAGAAAATATCCCAAAAATGGAAATGGTTTCAACAGAAGTCCTCCCCTCAGACCAGTGGCTCCACAGACCAGAGTTTCTCATCTTTATTCAAGTTGAATGCAACTCTGATCATTTCCACCACCTCTCCTGTTAAGGGGAGGTGCTGAAAAGGAGGTCTGGGAGGAGGTCTGCAGGTAGCCTGGACCGGACCGGTAGCAGCTAAGTTGCTGGCTCCATCCCCGGGCAGAGCTGCTCAAGTCAGGCCAGTGATGTTTGATGATGTCATTTATGTTTGCAAAGTTTTACTCTTTAATAAAAGCATTTATTAAAAAAGCAATATTGTTGTTACGGTGTGGATTGTTTTGTTATTTATTAGAATTGAAACATCCAGTAGTCATGGTAGATGTTAGACTTTCAATGAGACACCTAACATTCCATCAGTTTGATACAATGTGTGACATGTTATATTACAGAGGAGTCCTCTATACACATCTATTTTAGACCATAGGAGAAATATCAGATTGAAATAGCTTCTCTAAGAATCTGAGGAGAGAGCAACAGTAGACGCATCGTTAGCTCTCCCACCTCCAGTTCAGTACTCGGGTCATTCCACCAATTGAGTACCTTTTGGGGAGTGTAACTTTATATTTCACCTAATTCTAACATTCTGTCATAAAGAGCACATGTTCAACTTAATATAAAACATGTTTTCCATCTCAAAGTAACAAATACATACTATAGTAAGTGCCTATTAAGTGCCAAATAAAGTGACAGGGTTGACTGTAACAGAGTTGACTATTTCATCTAGAATCAACCATAGATCCCCATGTGACAGGGGGAATGGAATGCAAGCTTACCAAACACATGTAAATAGTTTAAACATTTCTAGACTGTCTATCTATAGGTAACAGGGTTGATACATTATTATTAAAAGATTAGTTCACTGTTTTTATTGGTGAATCAAAATTGGTTGATTCAATCATACATTGTTTTACAGAGGTGAAGTTAGCTTTATATTAAAGATTCAGACTTTGCTCTTCAATAATACCTCAAATACAAAATATATATATATCAATGTAATATTCTAACTCGTCTGATGATAGTGAATAAGTTAAACCCCTTATTTTTACCATTCGGTGTCATATTCACTTTTAGGAGGTGAAATGTAGCTAAAAATGTGCCATCCTCTGCTCAGAGGGTTAAGGGACCGTCTAAAAACTGCATCGCATACAATTGCCTCTAAATGAAAAATATCAAAACCTTCTCAACTACATGACATAGAGATCTCAAACAAATTTGACACTGTAAAGAGACCTCTTTTCTCGAATGCAATTAGTTACATTATTTTTACTTCTGTAATATCTACAAAATGTAAAATAAATCACTTTACAATAAAAACGTCAATATCTTCCCCTCCATATAACTTTCATGAATACAACCAACTGATATTGGTTCAGAGACCTCATGCCTCCAATCAATAGCAATAACTTTTGTATTTTTTGACTTTGGTGATATTCTACCAACTTAAATTGACTTTATATTAAAAATACTTTCTTAAAATGTCAATAACATATCCGTTATTTTACCAGGTAAATTGACTGAGAATACGTTCTCATTTGCAGTAATGACCTGGGGAATAGTTACAGGGGAGAGGAGGGGATGAATGAGCTAATTGTAAACTGGGGATTATTAAGTGACTGAGATGGTTTGAGGGCCAGATTGGGAATTTAGCCAGGACACCGGGGTTAACACCTTTACTCTTACGATCAGTGTCATGGGATCTTTAATGACCTCAGAGAGTCAGGACACCCGTTTAACATCCCAGCCAAAAGACAACACCCTACACAGGGCAGTGTCCCCAATCACTGCCCTGGGGTATTGGGATATTTGTTTACTCTTTTAGGAAAGAGTGCCTCCTACTGGCCCTCCAACAGCATCTGGTCTCCCATCCAGGGACTGACCTACACCAACCCTGCTTAACTTCAGAAGCAAGCCAGCAGTGGTATTCAGGGTGGTATGCTTCTGGCAAGAAACTATCATTGGTTCAGGAACCACATCCCACTAATAAACATCAATTACTTTCTGTATTTTTTTTTTACTTTATATTTTTTTAATGAATTTGAATGGACTTTACCTGAAAAATGTTTCCCTAAAACTTCAGTAGCTTCCACTTTTATGAATACAACAAACTGATACTGGTTCACAGACCTCTTCCCTCCAATCCACGGTAATTACGTTTGGACATGTCAAATTGAAAACATTATTGGTGTTGTTGAATTAGGTTTTCATAATAGCAATCTAGGACTGATGGTTTGGTTCTCTAAACTAGCAAGTATGTTGGTTTGTTACCAAGGCAACTACTGTAGCTATCTAGTAAACTTGCTAGCTACTTCAATGGATGTTGAACACATTTCTACCGGCAAATGTGTTCAATTATAGCCATGGTATAAAAGGGATAATCAACTCAGGGCTTTATGGTTCTCTGGAAAATAATGCAAGTCCATGGAAGGTCAGTTCCACAGTGTTCATTATTTACCATAGAACTCATAGTCCCTCGTTGATTATCCCTTACATCACTTTATGAGCTGGATTTGCCTTTCTTTGCAACAGTGGAAGCTGCTGAGGAGACGACGGCTCATAATAATGGTTGGAATGGAGTCAATGGAGTGGGTTCAACCACATTAAAGATGTGGTTTCCATGTGTTTGATACCACTCAATTGACTCATAATAATGGTTGGAATGGAGTCCATGGAGTGGGATCAACCACATCAAAGATGTCAATTGACTTCATTCCAGACATTATTATGAGTTGTCTTCCCCTCAGCAGCCTCCACTGCTTTGCAATTAGTTTGTTCGTTTTCAGTTGTTAGCATTTAGCTAACAAAGTCTATGTGAATTTGCTATCGGTTTGTGCTAATTTGTTAGCATTCTGGTAATAGAGGGCAATAGGTTTTTCTTGTGTTTTTAGCACCCCCTCATGTGCTATGCCGGTAATACTGTAAACCCCGGTATGAGAGAAGGATGGTATGACAATATGAAAATCTGGATACTGCCCAAGCCTAATCACCACAACTACCTACCACAACTAGCTATCACAACTACCACACCTACTTATCCCAACTACCACAACTACCATGCCTATGTACCACAACCACCACACCAACCACACCTATCATCACCACAACTACAAAACCTACCATCACCAAACCTACCTAGCACAACCACCACACATATGTACCACAACTACCCCACCTACCAAACACAACCACCAAACCTACCTACCACAACTACCACATCAACCTACCACAACTATCCTACCCACCATCAACACACCTACAATCCACCAACACCACAACTATCACATCTACTATCATCAAACTTACCACACCTGCCAAACTTACCACAACTACCTACCCAAACTACCACACCTATAATCACCATACTTACCATTACACCTACCATCACCACACCCACCATACCTACCATCCATACACCTACCATCACCACACCTATCACACCTACAATCACTACACCTACCATCATACATATCATCACCACACCTATCACACCTACCATCACCACAAAAACCATACCATAATTACTTCACCACACCTACCATCATCACATCTACCATAACCACACCTACCATCACAACACCTACCGTCACCACACCTACCATCATCACATCTACCATAACCACACCTACCGTAACCACACCTACCATCACTACACTTACCATCACCACATCTACCATAATCACACCTACCATACCTACCGTCACCACACCTAACATCACCACACCTACCATCACCACACCTACCATCATCACATCTACCATAACCACACCTACCATCACAACACCTACCGTCACCACACCTACCATCATCACATCTACCATAACCACACCTACCGTAACCACACCTACCATCACTACACTTACCATCACCACACCTACCATCACCACATCTACCATAATCACACCTACCATACCTACCGTCACACCTAACATCACCACACCTACCATCACCACACCTACAACCACTCCACTTACCATTACACCTACCATCTCACCTACCATCACCACACCTACCATCTCACCTACTATCACCACACCTACCATCCCCACACCCACCATACCTACCATCCACACACCTACTATCACCACACCTACGATAACTACCACCACCGTCATACAAACCTTCACCACACCTACCATCACCACACCTGCAATCACCCACCTACCACACCTACCATCATCACATCCTCCATCACCACACCTACCATCACCACACCTATCACACCTACCATCCCTACCATCACCTCACTTACCATCATTACACCTACCATCCCTACAATCATTACACCTACCATCCCAACAATCACCACACCTACCATAATAAATGTGGATAGGTATGCTGCTTCATTCAATGATGACGGTATTGTAGAAGGTAGATACAGGAGTAGCCTATAGTCTACAATAATAACGTCCTTAAATGTACTATAGTATCATTTATTTAATTGATGAATGAAATTGTAAATAGGCTCCTTCATTCAGTGAATACTGGATGTCTTTCTATCTCTGGGAGTATGTTAATGAAGGCTTTTCAGCTGTTGAACTATGGCAATGTCCAACAAATGTCTAAATCTTTCTTTCTTTTAGTCAACAAGTGATGAGCCAGAGCAACCAATCAACGTCACTCCAGCTGTTCTACCCACCACCCCCACTGCTCTTCCTCCACCACCAACCTCATCCTCTTCTCCTGTTCAACTAATTTGCCGCCCCACTAGAAAGGACTGTACATACAATTGAAGTCGGAAGTTTAAATACACTTAGGTTGGAGTCGTTAAAACTAATTTTTCAACCACTCCACAAATTTCTTGTTAATTAACAAACTATAGTTTTGGCAAGATGTTTAGGACATCTAAAGTTATTTTTTCCCCAAAAATGTGCCGACAGATTATTTCACTTATGATTAACTGTATCACAATTTCAGTGGGTCAGAAGTTTACATAAACTAAGTTGAATGTGCATTTAAACAGCTTGGAAAATTCCAGAAAATGATGTCATGGCTTTAGAAGCTTCTGATAGGCTAATTGACATAATTTGAGGCAATTGGAGGTGTACCTGTGGATGTATTTCAAGGCATACCTTAAAAACTCAGTGCCTCTTTGCTTGACATCATGGGAAAATCGAAAGAAATCAGCCAAGACCTCAGGAAAAAAAATTGTAGACCTCCACAAGTCTGGTTCATCCTTGGGAGCAAGTTCCAAACGCCTGAAGGTACCACATTCATCTGTACAAACAATAGTACGCAAGTATAAACACCATGGGACCACTCAGCTGTCATACCGCTCAGGAAGGAGACGTGTTCTGTCTCCTAGAGATGAACATACGTTGGTGCAAAACAAAACGTGCAAATCAATCCCAGAACAACAGCAAAGGACCTTGTGACGTAGCTGGAGGAAACAGGTACAGCAATATCTTTATCCACAGTGAAACGAGTCGACATAACCTGAATGGCCCTCAGCAAGGTAGAAGCCACTGCTCCAAAACCACCATAGAAAAGCCAGACAACGGTTTGCAACTGCACATGTAGACAAAGATCGTACTTTTTGGAGAAATGTCCTCTGGTCTGATGAAACAAAAATTGTTCTAAAATTCACCAAATTTATTGTGGGAAGCTTGTGGAAGGCTACCCGAAACGTTTGACACAAGTTAAACAAGTTAAAGGGAATGCTACCAAATACTAATTGAGTGTATTTAAACTTATGACCCACTAGGAATGTGATGAAAGAAATAAAAGCTGAAATAAATAATTCTCTGTCCTATTATTCTGACAATTCACATTCTTAAAAGAAAGTGGTGATCCTAACTGACCTAAGACGGGGAATCTTTACTTTACTTTAAATGTCAGGAATTGTGAAAAACTCTGTTTAAATGTATTTGGCTAAGGTGTATGTAAACTCCCGACATCAACTGTACATACCCCTGTGCCCATCTCATTGCAATATGGTCCATCCAGGGCCTCAGCTGGGCGCCTACAATGTGAGAAATGTAAACAAGATGCTATAATAGTGTGTGTGTGGTTTGAGTTCCAAGAAAAGACATGAGTGTGATGTGCCCCTCTGTTTTAATGTTGAAATGCCATGAATGGAAGATGACAAAGGAGATAGTGATGAGGTTGAGAACATCCAGTATGAAAATAAAGACCCCTTGGGATCTAAAATGAGTGTGGGGGGCCTCTAGTGTCTCCTTTCTGTCTGTTTGAGGATACTACAGTCACCCCTGGTGGAGGATCTTGGAACACTGCTATTTAAGAGGTTGATGAAAACCTTCAACGGTGGTGGTGCTATGTTGCATGTTATCTTGAATACCAATCAGCAGTTTGAGGACAGAATGAAATGGTGTAAACTTAACAGGTTGAACTTGTTGAGGACACTCTTCTAAAAAGGGGTTCCAACAGGGTTCTTGGCTGTCACCAAAGGAACATCTTTTTTGGTTCCAGGTAGAACCCTCTGTGGAATGGAGCCCAAAAGTGTTCTACCTCGGCACAAAAGGGGTTCTACCTGGAACCAAAAATGGTTCTCCTATGGGTACAGAGGAATAATCCTTTTAGGTTGTAGAAAGCACCTTGTTCTTAGTGTAGGTCTATATTGCAGTGGTGGTTCAGTGGTTTTCTGTAATAAAATCAATGGTTCATTGGTGGTGGGGAGTTTAGATGATCTGAAATAATATGAAACATCCCCACTTTTAGCCCACATTTACAAGCAGGCAAAGTAACCTCCTATGTGTGCTGAGGCATGTGTGATCACTCAACATTGACAGGACCGACAGAAAAAGACATGCTCACACACAAACAAAAGACAACTTGTCTAGCTTGCACCGTTATGCAATTATTAAGAGACTAGATACAAACAGCTAATCCTGGCTACCAATGTTCTAGCATTCATTTATTGAAGATAGCCAGTGGTGTAAAGTACTTAAGTACAACTACTTTAAAGTACTTCTTAAGTCGTTTTTGTATCTGTACTGTATTTTACTATTTATATTGTTGCCAACATTTACTTTTACTTCACTACATTCCTAAAGAAAATAATGTACTTTTTACTCCACACATTTTCCCTGACATCAAAAAGTACTTGTTACATTTTGACAGGAAAATGGTCCAATTTACACAATTATCAAGAGAACATCCCTGGTCACCCCTACTGCCTCTGATCTGGAGGACTCACTAAACAGAGAACATCCCTGGTCACCCCTACTGCCTCTGATCTGGAGGACTCACTAAACAGAGAACATCCCTGGTCACCTCTACTGCCTCTGATCTGGAGGACTCAATAAACAGAGAAAATCCCTGGTCATCTCTAATGCCTCTGATCTGGAGGACTCACTAAACAGAGAACATCCCTGGTCACCCCTACTGCCTCTGATCTGGAGGACTCACTAAACAGAGAACATCCCTGGTCACCCCTACTGCCTCTGATCTGGTGGACTCACTAAACAGAGAACATCCCTGGTCACCCCTACTGCCTCTGATCTGGAGGACTCACTAAACAGAGAACATCCCTGGTCACCCCTACTGCCTCTGATCTGGAGGACTCACTAAACAGAGAACATCCCTGGTCACCCCTACTGCCTCTGATCTGGAGGACTCACTAAACAGAGAACATCCCTGGTCACCCCTACTGCCTCCTATCTGGAGGACTCACTGAACAGAGAACATCCCTGGTCACCCCTACTGCCTCTGATCTGGTGGACTCACTAAACAGAGAACATCCCTGGTCACCCCTACTGCCTCTTATCTGGAGGACTCACTAAACAGAGAACATCCCTGGTCACCCCTACTGCCTCTGATCTGGAGGACTCACTAAACAGAGAACATCCCTGGTCACCCCTACTGCCTCTGATCTGGAGGACTCACTAAACAGAGAACATCCCTGGTCATCCCTACTGCCTCTGATCTGGAGGACTCACTAAACAGAGAACATCCCTGGTCACCCCTACTGCCTCTGATCTGGAGGACTCACTAAACAGAGAACATCCCTGGTCATCCCTACTGCCTCTGATCTGGAGGACTCACTAAACAGAGAACATCCCTGGTCACCCCTACTGCCTCTGATCTGGAGGACTCACTAAACAGAGAACATCCCTGGTCACCCCTACTGCTTCTGATCTGGAGGACTCACTAAACAGAGAACATCCCTGGTCATCCCTACTGCCTCTGATCTGGAGGATTCACTAAACAGAGAACATCCCTGGTCATCCCTACTGCCTCTGATCTGGTGGACTCACTAAACAGAGAACATCCCTGGTCACCCCTACTGCCTCTGATCTGGAGGACTCACTAAACAGAGAACATCCCTGGTCATCCCTACTGCCTCTGATCTGGAGGACTCACTAAACAGAGAACATCCCTGGTCATCCCTACTGCCTCTGATCTGGTGGACTCACTAAACAGAGAACATCCCTGGTCACCCCTACTGCCTCTGATCTGGAGGACTCACTAAACAGAGAACATCCCTGGTCATCCCTACTGCCTCTGATCTGGAGGACTCACTAAACAGAGAACATCCCTGGTCACCCCTACTGCCTCTGATCTGGTGGACTCACTAAACAGAGAACATCCCTGGTCACCCCTACTGCCTCTGATCTGGAGGGCTCACTAAACAGAGAACATCCCTGGTCACCCCTACTGCCTCTGATCTGGTGGACTCACTAAACAGAGAACATCCCTGGTCACCCCTACTGCCTCTGATCTGGAGGGCTCACTAAACAGAGAACATCCCTGGTCACCCCTACTGCCTCTGATCTGGAGGGCTCACTAAACAGAGAACATCCCTGGTCACCCCTACTGCCTCTGATCTGGTGGACTCACTAAACAGAGAACATCCCTGGTCACCCCTACTGCCTCTGATCTGGAGGGCTCACTAAACAGAGAACATCCCTGGTCATCCCTACTGCCTCTGATCTGGAGGACTCACTAAACAGAGAACATCCCTGGTCACCCCTACTGCCTCTGATCTGGAGGACTCACTGAACAGAGAACATCCCTGGTCACCCCTACTGCCTCTAATCTGGAGGACTCACTGAACAGAGAACATCCCTAGTCACCCCTACTGCCTCTGATCTGGAGGACTCACTAAACAGAGAACATCCCTAGTCACCCCTACTGCCTCTGATCTGGTGGACTCACTAAACAGAGAACATCCCTGGTCACCCCTACTGCCTCTGATCTGGAGGACTCACTAAACAGAGAACATCCCTGGTCACCCCTACTGCCTCTGATCTGGAGGACTCACTGAACAGAGAACATCCCTGGTCACCCCTACTGCCTCTGATCTGGAGGACTCACTAAACAGAGAACATTATTGGTCACCCCTACTGCCTCTGATCTGGCGGACTCACTAAACAGAGAACATCCCTGGTCACCCCTACTGCCTCTGATCTGGAGAAAAAAAAATAATGGTTTGCTTAATATGCCTACTACTGAAAACTAATAACGTTTCTCCGTCTCATCATTTTACCCTATTAATCAAGTTACGTAATGTGCAAAAGTGCAATATGACTCTCAGCACATTGAGGTAACATGGTTAACTACATAGTCCATGAGTTTGGTCACGTTTGAAGGCAATTGAAGGGAGTTTTAACAGAGTGATAAACTGGTTGGTATTTTCCCCATTGTAAGTAATGGAGGTTGGCTAGGCTGCTAATGGTTTACATGTAAGAGAAGGGATCAAGATGGCGTCTGAACTTTCTGTACTTTTTTTCAACAATATTTTAGATCCTATTTGTTTTATTTTCTATCAACAAAGACTCAGTTTAGTTCAGGTAATATTTGTAAATATGTGATGTCACGATAAAATGTGTTAATATTTCTACAAAAATAGCATTTAACAGTTCGCTAGCTTGATGCTATCCATATTTAGCTTGGCTAAGCGCTAGCTAGCTCTAGGCTAGTTTATCTCAGTCTGATAGCTTACATGTTAGTAGTTTATAGTATAATGGTTGTAGCATCGTTTAGCACAGGTCTCCAGTAATTTATAACTTTTCCCAAATTGACACTGATAGTACAGTGAGTTATATATAATGTGAATGTGTAGATGTGTGGTGACATTGAGTGGCTGCTGCCAACACACTGACTCAACTCCAGCCACTTTAATAATGGGAATTGATGTAAAATATATCACTAGCCACTTTAAACAATGCTACTTAATATAATGTTTATATACCCTACATTATTTATCTCATATGTATACGTATGTACTGTACTCTATATTATCTACTGCATCTTTATGTAATACATGTATCACTAGCCACTTTAAACTATGCCACTTTGTTTACATACTCATCTCATATGTATATACTGTACTCGATACCATCTACTGCATCTTGCCTATGCCGCTCTGTACCATCACTCATTCATATATCTTTATGTACATATTCTCTATCCCTTTACACTTGTGTGTATAAGGTAGTAGTTTTGGAATTGTTAGCTAGATTACTCGTTGGTTATTACTGCATTGTCGGAACTAGAAGCACAAGCATTTCGCTACACTCGCATTAACATCTGCTAATCATGTGTATGTGTGACAAATAAAATTTGATTTGATAGTTTTTTAACCTAAGACTTTTTATTTTTTTGATACTGGAATATGAAATGTGGAGATGTAATGCAACAATAGAGTTGTAATGGATACTTGGTTTTGATAACCAAAAAGATTAACAAAAGAGAACAGTATTTTAATACATCTTGGAGATTTCCTACTACTGAACACTAGTAACGTTTCTCCGTCTCATCATTTTACCCTGTTAATTCAGGTTTATTATCTGCTGACCACATCCCAGTCCGAGGCGTGTAACATATGTCAACAGGTGTCAAGGACTTGAAAGTTACAGAAATTGAGTTAACTGTTAGGACAAGGGATAACAACTAAATGAAATCCAGATCCTCAAACCTCAACTTAGATGACTGCATTGATAGAATTGTCTCTGCTGCTTACGTTAGTAAGTTAGATTTGCTAAAAGGTTAATGGCAGGTGCCTCTGAAATCTCGAGTTTCTGACATCTCAGCTTTCATTACGCCTGATAACTTCATACAATATACTGTGATGCCCTTTGGAATGTGTAATGCACCTGCTACTTTTCAGTGCCTAGTTAACATTGTGTTCGTGGATGTGCCAAATTGTACTGCTTACCTTGACAATGTGGTGATTAATTAGTCAACTTGGTCTGATCATCTCGCCACCTTGAAAAGTGTGTTTCAGTGGTTGGAGAATGCTTCTTTAACCCTCAATTTGGCCAAGTGTGAGTTTGGGAAGGCTACTGTGGCTTACTTGGGGACGCAGGTGGGACGAGGTCAAGTGTGAGTTTGGGAAGGCTACTGTGGCTTACTTGGGGAAGCAGGTGGGACGAGGTCAAGTGTGCCAAATAACTGGCAAAGTGGAAGCAATTGTTGCTTTTCCTGCTCTCACGACTTGTCGCCAGTTGTGCAGATTCCTGGGGATGGTAGGGTACTATCGTACGTTCTGTAAGAATTTTTCGACGGTAGTAGCTCTCCTTACATCTCTGCTTAGTCCCAAAGTACCATTTAAGTGGTCCAAGGAATGTAACTATGCTTCACGTTCTGACCTTTGTTTCCTTTGTTTTGTCTTTATTTAGTATGGTCAGGGCGTGAGTTGTGGTGGGCAGTCTGTGTGTTTTTCTATGTTTTTCTATTTCTATGTTTGGCCTGATATGGTTCTCAATCAGAGGCAGCTGTTTATCGTTGTCCCTGATTGAGAACCATATTTAGGTAGCCTGGGTTTCACTGTTGTTTTGTGGGTGTTTGTTTCCCGTGTCAGTCTTTGTGCCACACAGGACTGTTTCGTTAATATTCACTTTGTTATTTTATATTGTGTAATGTTCAGTTTATTCTATTAAAACATGGACACTTACCACACTGCGTTTTGGCCCGATCCTTGCAACACCTCTGACGAAGAGGAGGAAATCTGCCATGACATTTAGATTCAGCCAAAGCACTACTTGGTAGTGCCCCAGTGCTTGCTGCTCCCAAATTTGACAAACCATTTAAGTTGGACGTATACGCTAGTATAGTATAATTTGGTAACGGAATTATGAGTTTTAATCACTTAATAATTCACAAACAAAATACACATCAGAAAAATCACTAGAACTAATTGTTAGCTCCACCATTACTGGTTACTTCTGTGAACGTTCATTATCCTCCCTCCTCACAAAGACAAATGTGAAAATATCTTGAAGTTATGTGGGTTTTTGGTAACGGAATTACAAGGCACAAGGTAATATTTCTGAAACTTAAAGAAGGTTAATGATTTCTCCAAAACCAAATGTAAGTGTTGATATTAGTAGTCAGGGGTCTTTATGTCAACATGATTCTGTTTTTATGTAGTTCTGATATTGGACCTTTTAAGACTTTTTCTGGTGATGTTTTCTAAGATCCCTTTTCCATCTGTTTACCCAGAAATCAAAGCCTTCACTGGTTGAAATATGTATCTAGAATTACATTTACCAAAAATATACACTCTTAGATTTCATTTCACACCCAATTACACATGCTCCTATGAACGTCATAATTGGTGCTCAAATCAAAATCGAATTTTATTGGTCACAACTCATGGTTAATAGATGTTATTGCGAGTCTAGCGAAATGCTTGTGCTTCTAGTTCCGACAGTGCAGTATTATCTAACAAGTAATATCTAAGAATTTCACAAATACCTAATAGACAATCATTTTACATGGAAATGCCCTACTGTACCTCTAGAGATACTATCCATCCCCAAATAGTAATAAAGTGGTCGGGCTGGTTGCTACTGGCCTCTCCAGCTTCAGGTTGAATCACACCCATGATATGAGGAGGTTTACTGGACACACAGGGAGAAACTACAGTCTGAATCACACCCATGATGAGAGGAGGTTTACTGGACATACAGGGAGAAACTACAGTCTGAATCACACCCATGATGAGAGGAGGTTTACTGGACATACAGGGAGAAACTACAGTCTGAATCACACCCATGATGAGACTACCTTTAAGTCTTAAGGGTTTGGTTAATGTTAGGGTTAATGTAAGGATTAAGGTTAGGGTTAAGGTTAGGGTCCGTTTTAGGTTTTGGTCAGACGGGCTGTCAATGGGATGTTGGTCAGAAAAGTCCATTTAGTCTTTCCCTTCTCAAACCTGTCCTCCCCCTAACCAGTTCACAAAGTGGACTGGATCTAGGTGAACTATGTGGAGAGTCTTCCAGGGACAAAACAGTACAGACTGAGAAGCTAACAACCGTGTAGTTTACTCAACTCATTCAAACTATCATGAATATTGTTTAGAGAGAAGATCTGAACAAGGGCATAAAGTTTAAGATATAGCAAGAGAGGACAATATGGTGCAAGGTAGCCAAAGTGGAATCAAAAGTCATAGGCCTAATCATCAATCAAATATGAAATATAAAACCAAAATATAATCTACATATAAAGACAACATGTCATCTACATGTGTTATAGAATAGCTCCCTTCTCACATCCCAGGTCATGTTTGGACTGGAACGTGACAACTCAACGGGCTATGCGCATCTCCCCAATAGCCTACAGACAACTTTCCTGAGTGCAATGTCATTAATGTGACCGATATGTACAGTATAATAAGCATAGTGAAGAAGGAAAAGATCCCACCTCTGACGCACAGCAGAGACATCGCTGCTGAGATTTCCCCTGGAACAAGAGTCCCTCAAGAATTTAAAAACAGGCATTGCGTTTCAATGAATGTCCTCCCCAAACGCATGTTGCATCGTGAACTATCCTCCCAGTCCCTTGGGAGTTCAGCGGATGGATGATGCGCCGCTGCCATTTACTTGGATGAGAAGTTGGACGAACGCTCCTCCAGCTCACGATTTTTTGAACGGATCTTTTTGTTGAACCTCGGGAACCGAATTGCATCGGTGAAAGAGCCATTCATCTGGCTCTATGATTTGCGAACTGCTACTACTGCTTGTTGAGCTCAGAACAACGTTTTTCTGTAGATCAATTACAACACCATTATCTAAAGGGGGTGAATCCTCACTGCAGAAATAATAAATAGTGGGGTGAGAGTTGTGATTGTATGTTTGTTTGTACAGTTATGGCTGTAATGTTATTATTTTGTGTTCTCACTAAACACCCACATTTGTATTTGTGTGGGAAATGTTTGTAGGCTATGTTTGCTGTTTGTATTTCATTGAACTTTAGGCCCATACAAAGACAAATCACACAACATAGAATTCCAAATAACCTTAGGCAAAAATACACGAAATAAAAGTCAAGTGAAAATAGTTATAAATGTCTTTATCAATTATGAGTAGCTAAACATTATCGACTTTTGGACACTGGTGCGCAGGAGAACCCCTAGCTGTCAATCAAGCAGGCGCGGTGAACGGATTATGACGCTCAAGCGTTCCAAATGACGCAACAATACAGCTCCAGACCAGAGAAAGTTAATGCCGAGGATATTATTCGGTTCAACACTAAAACTGAGGTTTGACACGTGTGATTTGAGGTGAGTCAAATATTTACAAAAGTTTACAATACATTAACCATCCGCTTCGTTATTTCTGTTGCTATCAATCACTCCATCTGTATCTACTCTTCTGTCTGTCTGTCGGACTATCTGAATTGTCTGTGTACTGTCTAGCCAGCATATGCCAGAAAGGTTCTTTCACATAGGCTCATATTCACAAAGTCTCATAGAAGGAAGGAGTGCTGATCAATAATCAGTTTGGTCTTTTAAATTAAACTGAATACGTTTTGATGGACAGGAGGCGACCTGATCCTAGATCAGCACTCCTACCCTGAAACACTTTGTGAACACAATCCAGGTGTACTGTGATTATGAAGTTGTGATGAGGTATTATTATATTAGTTGTGCTGATGCATGATGGGTTGTAGGCTAGAGCTTGAGGACTCAACTCTGAAGACTGTTTCTGAATTCACTGACCTGGTGAGTAAATGTTGTGTACAATGGCACCATCTAGTGACAGAAACATAGAAACACACATTGTTGCTGAACGAAGGCATCTCTTTATTTTCCAGAAATAAAACTTGTAGACCTTTCCTGCAGTCTCTGACGAGATGGACACCTCTTCTTCTTCTGGACGATCTCCGTCTCCTACTGGGACTGTCTTCTTACCCCCTCCTATCATGTGGAACAGTCTGTAAGTCATTCATCACATAACCTAGCTCTGGTCCAGGGCATTATGTGCGGCTTGCTGAAGGAAGGCTCAGTGTCTGCAAGCTGTACGTAACGTCCTGGACCAGAGTGACACATTACCCACCTCTGGCCATCATGGACAGTCAACTCATCACATTCACATACTGTAAGTCACAGTTGTGTGATTTGTGTTATTCAAGTATTAATTGATTATTATTAAAGTATTAAAGTATTATTAATTGAGCAGAAGTTAAATTATTATTTTAATATTGTAGTAAATTGTCTGAGTTCACTTCCTAAATAATGTGTTGACATTCCTTTGCACCCAGCTACAAGCAGGCAGAGATGGAGGTTTACTTCCCGAGAGAAGAGAAGAAGACCTATACAGAGAAGGAAGCCCACATGCTTGAGTTGATGGGGAAGGATCGAACGATCCGAAATCAGAAGAAGGAGATGGGCAGACTTCAAGTGTGCCTCTGGGAGGAGGAAAAGAAGAAGAGGAATGGTGGAACAGAGAAGGACAAGATCATTGAACAATTAGAGTCTGAGACAGACCATCTCCGAGCCCTTTTAAAAGATGAAAGGAGGAGAAGAAGAGTAGAAAGGGGTATCATGAAAGAGTGGAAGGCTGAGATCCTGAGACTGAGGGAGGCAGAGAGCCAGAGGGAGGCAGAGAGCCAGAGGGAGGCAGAGAGCCAGAGGGAGGAAGAGAGCCAGAGAGAGGCAGAGAGAGAGAGAGATGCAGAGAGAGAGAGAGAGGCAGAGAGACAGAGAGAAGCAGAGAGACAGAGAGAAGCAGAGAGACAGAGGGAGGCAGAGAGACAGAGGGAGGCAGAGAGACAGAGAGAGGCAGAGAGACAGAGAGAAGCAGAGAGACAGAGAGAAGCAGAGAGACAGAGGGAAGCAGAGAGAGCCACAGAAGCAATGGAGTACCAGAGAAAACTGCAGGAGATCCACAGACTCAAACAACTGCTGGATCTACTGATGGTGGACCTACAACTGGCCCACGTAAGACATGTCATTGTTATTATTAAAAGGCAGTGTATATTTACCCAGCTGAAAATGAATAGTGGCAGACAGCGGTACGCTAACCCAATGTTAACTTTTATTCCTTTCCTTAACCCTTACCTTAACCTCACTGAAACTATACCTAACCTTTACCTTAACCCAACCCTAGGTCCTGAACCTAACCTTCATTTATCTCAACCCCTATGCCTTTCTTCTGCCGGTTGAATATCCACTTCCTTATTAACGTCATTACTGTTGTTGTTGTTGATAACTGTATCTGTGCAGGTTGTAAATAGTTGCATTAGTGAAGCATCATTTGTAGGAGTAATTTCTACAAGCATAAACATCAGAGGCAACATTGTTGTAACATCACACAAATTGTAACAGGAATTTCTCAAACCCCTAACTGAATGTGCAAGAAGGTTGTGTGTTTGTATTTGTACACATTTTGGACATAATTGATTCCATAAAATGTCTCATATTTTTTTCAAACCATGTCAATACATTAATTGACAATGAATTGTCCAGATGAATTGATCAACATGACCCTGCTATTGATGTTGTCCAGTGTTTGATTCAATTACCTAGCTCTAGGTTGTATTTCTGTGTATCATTCTCTGCAAATCCTTTGAAAGTATGTCTTGTTAATAGATTATCACTAATTTAACCTTTTAAAATGAAGCAAGAGATTGAGAGATTGAGGCTATGGCAGAAAGTCATGGAGGAGCAGCGACCAAGACTGGCCTGGAACAACAAACCTATTGAAACAGGAAGAGAGAGGGAAAGAGAGAGGGAAAAAGAGAGAGAAAGGGAGATGGAAAGGAAGAGAAAAGCAGAATTGGAAAGACAAGAAATGAAGAAGAAAGTGGAACAGGCAGAAGAAACGATAAAATCGTTAGAACGAGAGATTGAGAGATTGAAAGAGATTGAGAAGGAAATCATATTTGAAAGAGAAAGAGACATGCGTATTGCAGAGAATGAGAAAGTCAAACTGGTTAACGAAAAGGTAAAAGAGTTAGAGAGAGAGGTTGAGAGACTGAAAGAAGATATGACAACAAAAGAGATTCAATACAAAATCAAATTTGAAAGAGCGAAAGAAGCGTTTAGAAGACAGAATGAGAGAGTGAAACAGGTTAACCAAAATGTACTAGTGTTAGACAGAGAGGTTGTGAGAATGAAAGAAGAGATTAGATTGAAAGACGAGACTGAACCAGAGAGAACATTTGATAGAGACAGAGAGAGAGAAAATGATTGGAGACGAAGTGAAGAGGAGTTGAAAAATAGAGTGGAGAGAGAGATGGAGATGGAGATGGAGACAGCCCTCATCAATGACAAAAATACGTCTGAATTGGAGGAAGTCTTCAAGAAAATCAAGGAACAGCAGATAGAATTAGAAAATATGGAAACAGACAAATATAAATGGAAACAGAACCAAATGGACATGGAGGAGAAGATGGAGGGTGAGCACAACAAACAGAAAGAGGTAGAAAGAAAGAGAATGGAGAAAATACCAAAACAGAGACAAGAAGAAGATGAGAAGAAGAAGGAGATGGAGAGAGAAGAAGAAGAGGAGAGACGCAAACAGAAGCACATAGAGATGGAAGAGGAAGAAAGAGAGAGGGAGAAAGAGAGACAGAGACAGATCAAAAGGAAGAGAATGGAGAAGAGACAGAAAATTATGGAAAGAGAAGAAGAGAGACAGAGAGAGATTGAAAGAGAGATTGAAGAAGAAAGATGTAAACAGAAGCAAATAGAGATGGAAGAGGAAGAACGAGAAAGGGAGAAAGAGAGACAGAGAGAGATCAAAAGGAAGAGAATGGAGAAGAGACAGAAAATTATGGAAAGAGAAGAAGAAAGACAGAGAGAGATTGAAAGAGAGATTGAAGAAGAAAGATGTAAACAGAAGCAAATAGAGATGGAAGAGGAAGAAAGAGAGAGGGAGAAAGAGAGACGGAGAGAGATCAAAAGAAAGATCATGGAAAAGAGACAAAAACATATCGAAAGAGAAGAAGAGAGACAGAAAGAGATTGAAAGAGAGCACGAAGAAGAAAGATGTAAACAGAAGAAAATAGAGATGGAAGAGAAAGAAAGAGAAGGAGACAGAGAGAGATTGAAAGAGAGCACGAAGAAGAAAGATGTAAACAGAAGCAAATAGAGATGGAAGAGGAAGAACGAGAGAGGGAGAAGAGACAGAGAGAGATCAAAAGAAAGATCATGGAAAAGAGACAAAAACATATCGAAAGAGAAGAAGAGAGACAGAAAGAGATTGAAAGAGAGCACGAAGAAGAAAGATGTAAACAGAAGCAAATAGAGATGGAAGAGGAAGAACGAGAGAGGGAGAAAGAGAGACAGAGAGAGATCAAAAGAAAGATAACGGAAAAGAGACAAAAACATATCAAAAGAGAAGAAGAGAGACAGAGAGAGATCAAAAGAGAGAATGATGAAGAAATGTGTAAACAGAAGCAAAAAGAGATGGAAGAGGAAGTACAAGAGAAGGAGAAAGAGAGACAGAGAGAGATCAAAAGAAAGATCATGGAAAAGAGACAAAAACATATCGGAAGAGAAGAAGAGAGACAGAAAGAGATTGAAAGAGAGAATGAAGAAGAAATATGTAAACAGAAGAAAATAGAGATGGAAGAGAAAGAAAGAGAAGAAGAGAGACAGAAAGAGATTGAAAGAGAGAATGAAGAACAACTATTTAAACAGAAGCAAATAGAGATGGAAGAGGAAGAAAGAGAAGAAGAGAGACAGAGAGAGATCAAAAGAGAGAATGATGAAGAAAGATGTCAACAGAAGCAAATAGAGATGGAAGAGGAAGTACAAGAGAAGGAGAAAGAGAGACAGAGAGAGATCAAAAGAAAGATTATGGAAAAGAGACAAAAACATATCGGAAGAGAAGAAGAGAGACAGAAAGAGATTGAAAGAGAGAATGAAGAAGAAATATGTAAACAGAAGCAAATTGACATGGAGGAGGGAAGAGAGAGGGAGAACAAGAGACAGAGAGAGATAGAAGAGATACACAGACGACAACAACAAGAGGAGAGACAGAAACAAATGGAGAAGGAGAAAGAAAGGGAGAAAGACAATGACAATCAGAGAGAGATGGAATTAAAAGATCAGCAACAGAAAGAGATGGAGAAAGAAAAGATGATTATGAGAGAAAGGGAGGAAGCAGGAAGAAGAAAGGAAGGGCAGAAAAATATTTTTTGGGAAATTGAGGGACAGAATGAACTGGAGATAGAACAGGAGAGAGAGATGGAAGAAAAGCAGGAAGTGATTAAGGAAGCAGAGGAAGAGTACAGGGAAAGAGAAGAGAGAGGAAAGGAAGTAAGCATGAATAAACATGTAGTAGTTAATGTTAAAGCAAAAGCACGGGAAGTCTTCAATAGGCATAAAGAGAGGAGGTTAGAAGTGTTGAAGGGGGAACGAGAACACATAGAAAGAGGACAACAAATCAGGAGGGAGAAGGAGGAAAGACGGCTGGAGATGGAAAGAAAACAGGAGAGGGCAAGACAACAAGAGGAGCAGGATAAAAAACGAGAGATTGAAATTGCTAGACAGAAAGAAATGTTGAGACTAAGAGAGGAGGAGAGGCAGAGAGAGGAAGAGAGAGAAGAGGAGAGAAAGAAAGCCATCAAATGCCATTTATCTTTAATCAGAGAGAGAGAAGAAATAATACAGGCAAAAAAAAGAGAGGAGATGGTGGAAGAGGAAAGAAGGGAGATCCTTGAGTACAAGAGGGGTGAGTTAGAGGAGGAGGAGAAGGAAGATGACAAGGAGGACATCCTCTCACCTGATAAAAGTATCCGAAGGAGAGCCGTGGGCTGGGTAAATAAGAAGTGGGAGAAGAGGAACATCAGAAAGATAGAGAGAACGTATCAGAGAGAGGCTGAGGAGGGCCATAAGATCGTCCACATAGGTAAGACCTGTTTTCCCTCTACTTATGACATCATCCTCTTTAGTCTCCTCTACACACATTTGTTCCACACCAGTCATCATGTTGCATCATTGTTTCAATATAAAACTACTGTCCAAAGAATATGTTAGCTGACATGGCTCATTGAGTGACTGACTGACATAACAAGAAAAATACTGCTGATAACAACCATGTTTTTAAATGGTACCTTGTGTCATCTACTAGTCTAACTCTCAAGACTAAGTAGAGACCCAGAAAGAGTTCCTAAAAACACACACACAAAAACGTGTTTTGGGGGGATCCGGGGGCTACTAGTGGCCATGGGGCCCTAAGCGATCACATATGCCCTGGCACTATACAAAGAATAGGTGCCATTCTGGACTCATGTTCAACTTAGGGCCAGGTCAATTCGGGATGGGAATTATTGCACTTTATTGACAAATTCCATGCCTTGCTCAACTGAAAAGAGTAAAGAATCATTGAGATCCAATTGTGTTTTCTATTCTTCATTCCCTGTGTCCATTACATTTAAGTTGATACCAGATCCACTAAGATGAATGTGAACTCTACTTCTTCTCCCCTCCCAGCCATCCCTGGACACACAAGGCTAACATCCACCATGACCCGGGCAGAGAGAGAGAGGGAGAAGAGGAAGGAGCTGCTGAAGGCTGAGGAGAGAAGGAAGAAGATGGAGGATTTCAATAAGCAGTGGAGAGAGCGGTCCCTGCTTAAAAAACAGACTCATCAACAACTGAAGGAGGAGAGGGAGAGGATGAAGGAAAACTACCTGGATCAGATGAATCAGGAGGCTGATGCTCAAATCAACAACCGGTGTCTAACCACCCAACACAGCCACGATTACAACCACGGTCAGGAGTTGCCCGGGTGGGCCAATGGCCAACAAGTAAGCCAAGAGCCCACTGGATATGCTGATGGCCACCAGGAAAGGCCAAGGAGGCAACAGGCATGGGCAGAGAACCAGGAGGGGAGTTCAGAGAACAATCAGGGGGGGCCAGACAGCCAGAAGCTAGAAGCTCCAGAAGAGGTTGAAACATCAGAGCGAATATCCAAGACAAAGAAAAAGCCAAGCATCTGGAAGAAAATTAGGATGAGGTAAAGAATGTTTAAACATCTATTCATGTTTTACACTGTTAATATACATGTCATCACTTTAAAAAGTGACATTATCCAAATGTGAGGGTTTAGTGTACATGCAACACACATGTAAATATATAGATACTTACCTGTCTCTGTGATGTCTTACAGCCTTCCTGACGTGCTGTCTGCCTAGAGCTGGAACTCGATGAAGCCACAGTTCCACTGAGGTTACGTTGGTAATTAAAAGTGTCGCCCAATAATTCCTCCTCCTCTTTAAGTCATCGAGCCACATGTCCTCCTCAAAACAATATAGTCTCCTCAAGCCAGCAAGTATCCTCTTTATCAGGCAACAAACCATCGAAGGTCAGTGACCCTCCTCCCAAGAACAGAGACTCTCATCTGTATCCTAGTTAAATTCATCTCTGCTTACCACCTCTACAGTCCTAGAAAATATCCCAAAAATGGAAATGGTTTCAACAGAAGTCCTCCCCTCAGACCAGTGGCTCCACAGACCAGAGTTTCTCATCTTTATTCAAGTTGAATGCAACTCTGATCATTTCCACCACCTCTCCTGTTAAGGGGAGGTGCTGAAAAGGAGGTCTGGGAGGAGGTCTGCAGGTAGCCTGGACCGGACCGGTAGCAGCTAAGTTGCTGGCTCCATCCCCGGGCAGAGCTGCTCAAGTCAGGCCAGTGATGTTTGATGATGTCATTTTTGTTAGCAAAGTTTTACTCTTTAATAAAAGCATTTAGTAAAAAAGCAATATTGTTGTTACGGTGTGGATTGTTTTGTTATTTATTAGAATTGAAACATCCAGTAGTCATGGTAGATGTTAGACTTTCAATGAGACACCTAACATTCCATCAGTTTGATACAATGTGTGACATGTTATATTAGAGAGGAGTCCTCTATACACATCTATTTTAGACCATAGGAGAAATATCAGATTGAAATAGCTTCTCTAAGAATCTGAGGAGAGAGCAACAGTAGATGCATCGTTAGCTCTCCCACCTCCAGTTCAGTACTCCTCCAGTTCAGTACCAATTGAGTACCTTTTGGGGGGTGTAACTTTATATTTCACCTAATTCTAACATTCTGTCATAAGGAGCACATGTTCAACTTAATAAAAAACATGTTTTCCATCTCAAAGTAACAAATACATACTATAGTAAGTGCCTATTAAGTGTCAAATAAAGTGACAGGGTTGACTGTAACAGAGTTGACTGTAACAGAGTTGACTATTTCATCTAGAATCAACCATAGATCCCCATGTGACAGGGGGAATGGAATGCAAGCTTACCAAACACATTTAAATAGTTTAAACATGTCTAGACTGTCTATCTATAGGTAACAGGGTTGATGTGTTATAATTCACCCACCCAGTGGTGATTGCAGCATGTACATCTTGGTGGGGAAAACTCCCCCAAAATGTTTTAGATGAATGCCAGCAAAGCCACTACACAACACAACACTAAACAATACATTAATTGCACTATAAATTTAACAAACGGTGCCCACAAACTGTTAGGGTCGACATAAAGCTGTCCCAACAGCAGAGCTTTCTTTTCAGCACCATGGAGAGAATCCTTTTTAAAAAACATAGCTGATATGGCTGACTTGCTTAAACAAATGTGGTTTCTACTGACAATTGAGATGTACAAACTATGGCACAAGGGGACAACGAGTGGACTATAGGATATCTGTAATTTAGATTAAGACAATGAGAGACCTAGGATGGACGTCGTCAATATAACCATTTGTTCAGCACCTTTAAAATGTGCAGCGACAGAATTTTGAACATGGGCCATTCTTACAGTATTCTCCCTGTACACCAAGTCATAACTGCATATAAGCAGACAATGAAAGCTCGTACAATATTTGATGATTACATTTCTCTAAAACAGGCTATAGTCTACATGTACAAGACTCCCTAAATTTTATCAGCATATTGATTGCGCAACCAGGGGTGGAAAGACCTTGGATCATTGTTACACTAACTTCCGCGACGCATATAAGGCCCTGCCCCGCCCCCCTTTCGGAAAAGCTGACCACGACTCCATTTAGTTGATCCCTGCCTACAGACAGAAACTAAAACAAGAGGCTCCCACGCTGAGGTCTGTCCAACGCTGGTCCGACCAAGCTGACTCCACACTCCAAGACTGCTTCCATCACGTGGACTGGGACATGTTTCGTATTGCGTCAGACAACAACATTGACGAATACGCTGATTCGGTGTGCGAGTTCATTAGAACGTGCATTGAAGATGTCGTTCCCATAGCAACGATTAAAACATTCCCTAACCAGAAACCGTGTATTGATGGCAGCATTCGCGTGAAACTGAAAGCACGAACCACTGCTTTTAATCAGGGCAAGGTGTCTGGTAACATGACCGAATACAAACAGTGCAGCTATTCCCTCCGCAAGGCTATCAAACAAGCTAAGCGTCAGTACAGAGACAAAGTAGAATCTCAATTCAACGGCTCAGACACAAGAGGCATGTGGCAGGGTCTACAGTCAATCACGGACTACAGGAAGAAATCCAGCCCAGTCACGGACCAGGATGTCCTGCTCCCAGGCAGACTAAATAACTTTTTTGCCCGCTTTGAGGACAATACAGTGCCACTGACACGGCCTGCAACGAAAACATGCAGTCTCTCCTTCACTGCAGCCGAGGTGAGTAAGACATTTAAACGTGTTAACCCTCGCAAGGCTGCAGGCCCAGACGGCATCCCCAGCCGCGCCCTCAGATCATGCGCAGACCAGCTGGCCGGTGTGTTTACGGACATATTCAATCAATCCCTATACCAGTCTGCTGTTCCCACATGCTTCAAGAGGGCCACCATTGTTCCTGTTCCCAAGAAAGCTAAGGTAACTGAGCTAAACGACTACCGCCCCGTAGCACTCACTTCCGTCATCATGAAGTGCTTTGAGAGACTAGTCAAGGACCATATCACCTCCACCCTACCTGACACCCTAGACCCACTCCATTTTGCTTACCGCCCAAATAGGTCCAGAGACGATGCAATCTCAACCACACTGCACACTGCCCTAACCCATCTGGACAAGAGGAATACCTATGTGAGAATGCTGTTCATTGACTACAGCTCGGCATTCAACACCATAGTACCCTCCAAGCTCGTCATCAAGCTCGAGACCCTGGGTCTCGACCCCGCCCTGTGCAACTGGGTACTGGACTTCCTGACGGGCCGCCCCCAGGTGGTGAGGGTAGGCAACAACATCTCCTCCCCGCTGATCCTCAACACTGGGGCCCCACAAAGGTGCGTTCTGAGCCCTCTCCTGTACTCCCTGTTCACCCACGACTGCGTGGCCACGCACGCCTCCAACTCAATCATCAAGTTTGCGGACGACACAACAGTGGTAGGCTTGATTACCAACAACGACGAGACGGCCTACAGGGAGGAGGTGAGGGCCCTCGGAGTGTGGTGTCAGGAAAATAACCTCACACTCAACGTCAACAAAACTAAGGAGATGATTGTGGACTTCAGGAAACAGCAGAGGGAACACCCCCCTATCCACATCGATGGAACAGTAGTGGAGAGGGTAGCAAGTTTTAAGTTCCTCGGCATACACATCACAGACAAACTGAATTGGTCCACTCACACAGACAGCATTGTGAAGAAGGCGCAGCAGCGCCTCTTCAACCTCAGGAGGCTGAAGAAATTCGGCTTGTCACCAAAAGCACTCACAAACTTCTACAGATGCACAATCGAGAGCATCCTGGCGGGCTGTATCACCGCCTGGTACGGCAACTGCTCCGCCCTCAACCATAAGGCTCTCCAGAGGGTAGTGAGGTCTGCACAACGCATCACCGGGGGCAAACTACCTGCCCTCCAGGACACCTACACCACCCGATGTCACAGGAAGGCCATAAAGATCATCAAGGACATCAACCACCCGAGCCACTGCCTGTTCACCCCGCGATCATCCAGAAGGCGAGGTCAGTACAGGTGCATCAAAGCTGGGACCGAGAGACTGAAAAACAGCTTCTATCTCAAGGCCATCAGACTGTTAAACAGCCACCACTAACATTGAGTGGCTGCTGCCAACACACTGACACTGACTCAACTCCAGCCACTTTAATAATGGGAATTGATGGGAAATTATGTAACACTATCTTGCCTATGCTGCTCTGTACCATCACTCATTCATATATCCTTATGTACATATTCTTTATCCCCTTACACTGTGTACAAGACAGTAGTTTTGGAATTGTTAGTTAGATTACTTGTTGGTTATTACTGCATTGTCAGAACTAGAAGCACATTTCTTCTCCAAAGGTTAGCTCTGACATGCTTGTGCCACCAGTGGCACCCTCAGAATGTGGTGAGTTCTGAGGGATGTTCTGAGGGATGCTCCAACAGCTCATTGGGTATAAACGGCGGTACATTCGAAATCGTTACCCTTGTTGACGGAGAGAAAAGCGCCGTAACTTGAATAAACATTCCTTTAAGAAGTACGCCATGCTCAACCATACGATCTACAAGACTCTCTTCTTTAAGAAGTACACCATGCTCAACCATACGATCTACAAGACTCTCTTCTTTAAGCAAAACCACCACCCCTTTATTCATCCGTGACGCATAAGCAACATTCTCATATCCCACCTTCTCTCCTACGGCGACCAGAAACTCCTCCACAGTGACAGTAGCTTCAGTAACACACCTAAAGCCGTGCTGAAGTGACAGGGACGGCATCCCCATGTGGGTCGCCACCCCCGCCAAAGCCAATTTCAACACGAAAAACAATGTACTTAATTCTACCACAACAACTAAATAAAAATACTGATAACCTCAATGATGCATAGGAAGAGAAAAAAGACACCACCAAGAAAAATACATGTAAAAGAAAAAGCAGGATATGTAACTCTACACAACACTCACTCATACAATTCCCAGCATGCACCAAACACTCTCAGCATGCAGAGAGAGATTGTCCAGACAGAATGTTTTAACACTGTTAATTTGACCACCAGAGAAGAGAAAGAAAACTGTTATGAGCTGAACAATATGCCAGTGGAAAGGAGGACCGTACCAGGTGACCCAATTGTGGTTTGTGACTATTATGATTTCCCATTTCAGCCAATTCAGTTGCAGTAATTCGGTTACAGATTTCTTGGTAATTCCACTAGCATTTTGGTAACGGAATTACGAGTTTTAATCACTTAATAATTCACGCAAAAAATATACATCAGAAAAATCACTAGAACTAATTGTTAGCCCCACCATTACTTCTGTGAACTTTCATTATCCCCCTCCTCACAATGACAAATGTGAAAATATCTTGAAGTTATGTGGGTTTTTGGTAACGGAATTACAAGGCACAAGGTAATATTTCTGAAACTTAAAGAAGGTTAATGATTTCTCCAAAACCAAATGTAAGTGTTGATATTAGTAGTCAGGGGTCTTTATGTCAACATGATTCTATTTTTATGTAGTTCTGATATTGGACCTTTTAAGACTTTTTCTGGTGATGTTTTCTAAGATCCCTTTTCCATCTGTTGACCCAGAAATCAAAGCCTTCACTGGTTGAAAAATGGATCTAGAATTACATTTACCAAAAATATACAGTCTTAGATTTCATTTGACAGCCAATTACACATGCTCCTATGAACGATGCGTTGGTGCTCAAATCAAATCAAATTTTACACTTCACAACACATGGTTAGCAAATGTTATTGCGACTGTAGCGAAATGCTTGTGCTTCTAGTTCTGAAAGTACAGCAATATCTAACAAGTAATATCTAACAATTTCACAACCAATACCTAATAGACAATCATTTTACATGGAAATGCCTTACTGTAACTCTAGAGATACTATCCAGCCCCAACTAGTAATAAAGTGGTCAGGGTGGTTGCTACTGGCCTCTCCAGCTTCAGCCTGAATCCCACCCATGATGAGAGGAGGTTTCCTGGACACACAGGGAGAAACTACAGGCTGAATCACACCCATGATTAGAGGAGGTTTACTGGACACACAGGGAGAAACTACAGTCTGATGACTGATGAGACTACCTTTAAGGCTTAAGGGTTTGGTTAATGTTAGGGTTAAGGTTAGAGTCTGTTTTAAGTTTTGGCCAGATGGGCTGTCAATGGGATGTTGGTCAGAAAAGTCAATTTAGTCTTTCCCTTCTCAAACCTGTCCTCCCCCTAACCAGTTCATATCATGTATTCCACCACCAGGACACCTGATTCACTAATCAGAGGTTTGGATGATTAGTTGACCAGTGGTACAAAGTGGACTGGATCTAGGTGAACTATGTGGAGAGTCTTCCAGGGACAGTACAGTACAGACTGAGAAGCTAACAACAGTGTAGTTTACTCAACTCATTCAAACTATCATGAATATTGTTTAGAGAGAAGATCTGCACAAGGGCATAAAGTTTAAGATATAGCAAGAGAGGACAATATGGTGCAAGGTAGCCAAAGTGGAATCAAAAGTCATAGGCCTAATCATCAATCAAATATGAAATATAAAACCAAAATATAATCTACATAGAAAGACAACATGTCATCTACATGTGTTATAGAATAGCTCCCTTCTCACATCCCAGGTCATGTTTGGACTGGAACGTGACAACTCAACGGGCTATGCGCATCTCCCCAATAGCCTACAGACAACTTTCCTGACTGCAATGTCATTAATGTGACCGATATGTACAGTATAATAAGCATAGTGAAGAAGGAAAAGATCCCACCTCTGACACACAGCAGAGACATTGCTGATGAGATTTCCCCTGGAGCAAGAGTCTCTCAAGAATTTAAAAACAGTCATTGCGTTTCAATGAATGTCCTCCCCAAACGCTTGTTGCATCGTAAACTATCCTCCCAGTCCCTTGGGAGTTCATCGGATGGATGATGCGCCGCTGCCATTTACTTGGATGAGAAGTTGGACGAACGCTCCTCCAGCTCACGATACGAAATGGTGGAGAACTACAGTGTGGTGATGTGTCGTTCACGAACGAACGGCTCTTTTTGAACGGATCTTTTTGTTGAACCTCGGGAACCGAATTGCATCGGTGAAAGAGCCATTCATCTGGCTCTATGATTTGCAAACTGCTACTACTGCTTGTTGAGATCAGAACAACGTTTTTCTGTAGATAAATTACAACATCATTATCTAAAGGGGGTGAATCCTCACTGCAGAAACAATAAATAGTGGGGAGAGAGTTGTGATTGTATGTTTGTTTGTACAGTTATGGCTGTAATGTTATTATTTTGTGTTCTCACTAAACACCCACATTTGTATTTGTGTGGGAAATGTTTGTAGGCTTTGGTTGCTGTTTGTATTTCATTGAACTTTAGGCCCATACAAAGACAAATCACACAACATAGAATTCCAAATAACCTTAGGCAAAAATACACGAAATAAAAGTCAAGTGAAAATAGTTATAAATGACTTTATCAATTATGAGTAGCTAAACATTATCGACTTTTGGACACTGATGCGCAGGAGAACCCCTAGCTGTCAATCAAGCAGGCGCGGTGAACGGATTATGACGCTCAAGCGTTTCAAATGACGCAACAATACAGCTCCAGACCAGAGAAAGTTAATGCCGAGGATATTATTCGGTTCAACACTAAAACTGAGGTTTGACACGTGTGATTTGAGGTGAGTCAAATATTTACAAAAGTTTACAATACATTAACCATCCGCTTCGTTATTTCTGTTGCTATCAATCACTCCATCTGTATCTACTCTTCTGTCTGTCTGTCGGACTATCTGAATTGTCTGTGTACTGCTAGGCAGCATATGCCAGAAAGGTTCTTTCACATAGGCTCATATTCACAAAGTCTCATAGAAGGAGTTCTGATCAATAATCAGTTTGGTCTTTTAAATTAAACTGAATACGTTTTGATGGACAGGAGGCGACCTGATCCTAGATCAGCACTCCTACCCTGAAACACTTTGTGAACACAATCCAGGTGTACTGTGATTATGAAGTTGTGATGAGGTATTATTATATTAGTTGTGCTGATGCATGATGGGTTGTAGGCTAGAGCTTGAGGACTCAACTCTGAAGACTGTTTCTGAATTCACTGACCTGGTGAGTAAAAGTTGTGTACAATGGCACCATCTAGTGACAGAAACATAGAAACACACATTGTTGCTGAACGAAGGCATCTCTTTATTTTCCAGAAATACAACTTGTAGACCTTTCCTGCAGGCTCTGAGGAGATGGACACCTCTTCTTCTTCTGGACGATCTCCGTCTCCTACTGGGACTGTCTTCTTACCCCCTCCTATCATGTGGAACAGTCTGTAAGTCATTCATCACATAACCTAGCTCTGGTACAGGGCATTATGTGCGGCTTGCTGAAGGAAGGCTCAGTGTCTGCAAGCTGTACGTAACGCCCTGGACCAGAGTGACACATTACCCACCTCTGGCCATCATGGATAGTCAACTCATCACATTCACATACTGTAAGTCACAGTTGTGTGATTTGTGTTATTAAAGACAGTTAAATTGAGCAGAAGTTGAATTATTATTTTAATATTGTAGTAAATTGTCTGAGTTCACTTCCTAAATAATGTGTTGACATTTCTTTGCTCCCAGCTACAAGCAGGCAGAGATGGAGGTTCACTTCCTGAGAGAAGAGAAGAAGACCTATACAGAGAAGGAAGCCCACATGCTTGAGTTGAGGGGGAAGAATCGAACAATCCGAAATCAAAAGAAGGAGATGGACAGACTCCAAGTGTGCCTCTGGGAGGAGGAAAAGAAGAAGAGGAATGGTGGAACGGAGAAGGACAAGATCATTGAACAATTACAGTTTGAGACAGACCATCTCCGAGCCCTTTTAAAAGATGAAAGGAGGAGAAGAAGAGTAGAAAGGGGTATCATGGAAGAGTGGAAGACTGAGATCCTGAGACTGAGGGAGGCAGAGAGCCAGAGGGAGGCAGAGAGCCAGAGGGAGGCAGAGAGTCAGAGGGAGGCAGAGAGCCAGAGAGATGCAGAAAGACAGAGAGAAGCAGAGAGACAGAGAGAAGCAGAGAGACAGAGAGAAGCAGAGAGACAGAGAGAAGCAGAGAGACAGAGGGAGGCAGAGAGAGAGAGGGAAGCAGCGAGACAGAGGGAAGCAGAGAGAGCCACAGAAGCAATGGAGCACCAGAGAAAACTGCAGGAGATCCACAGACTCAAACAACTGCTGGATCTACTGATGGTGGACCTACAACTGGCCCACGTAAGACATGTCATTGTTATTATTAAAAGGCAGTGTATATTTACCCAGCTGAAAATGAATAGTGGCAGACAGCGGTACGCTAACCCAATGTTAACTTTTATTCCTTTCCTTAACCCTTACCTTAACCTCACTGAAACTATACCTAACCTTTACCTTAACCCAATCCTAGGTCCTGAACCTAACCTTCATTTATCTCAACCCCTATGCCTTTCTTCTGCCGGTTGAATATCCACTTCCTTATTAACGTCATTACTGTTGTTGTTGTTGATAACTGTATCTGTGAAGGTTGTAAATAGTTGCATTAGTGAAGCATCATTTGTAGGAGTAATTTCTACAAGCATAAACATCAGAGGCAACATTGTTGTAACATCACACAAATTGTAACAGGAATTTCTCAAACCCCTAACTGAATGAGCAAGAAGGTTGTGTGTTTGTATTTGAACACATTTTGGACATAATTGATTCCATAAAATGTCTCATAATTTTTTCAAACCATGATAATACATTAATTGACAATGAATTGTCCAGATGAATTGATCAAAATGACCCTGCTATTGATGTTGTCCAGTGTTTGATTCAATTACCTAGCTCTAGGTTATATTTCTGTGTATCGTTCTCTGCAAATCTTTTGAAAGTATGTCTTGGTAATAGATTATCACTATTTTAACCTTTTAAAATGAAGCAAGAGATTGAGAGATTGAGGCTATGGCAGAAAGTCATGGAGGATCAGCGACCAAGACTGGCCTGGAACAACAAACCTATTGAGACAGGAAGAGAGAGGGAAAGAGAGAGAGAAAAAGAGAGAGAAAGGGAGATGGAAAGGAAGAGAAAAGCAGAATTGGAAAGACAAGAAATGAAGAAGAAAGTGGAACAGGCAGAAGAAACGATAAAAGCGTTAGAACGAGAGATTGAGAGATTGAAAGAGATTGAGAAGGAAATCATATTTGAAAGAGAAAGAGACATGCGTATTGCAGAGAATGAGAAAGTCAAACTGGTTAACGAAAAGGTAAAAGAGTTAGAGAGAGAGGTTGAGAGACTGAAAGAAGATATGACAACAAAAGAGATTCAATACAAAATCAAATTTGAAAGAGCGAAAGAAGCGTTTAGAAGACAGAATGAGAGAGTGAAACAGGTTAACCAAAATGTACTAGTGTTAGACAGAGAGGTTGTGAGAATGAAAGAAGAGATTAGATTGAAAGACGAGACTGAACCAGAGAGAACATTTGATAGAGACAGAGAGAGAGAAAATGATTGGAGACGAAGTGAAGAGGAGTTGAAAAATAGAGTGGAGAGAGAGATGGAGATGGAGACAGCCCTCATCAATGACAAAAATACGTCTGAATTGGAGGAAGTCTTCAAGAAAATCAAGGAACAGCAGATAGAATTAGAAAATATGGAAACAGACAAATATAAATGGAAACAGAACCAAATGGACATGGAGGAGAAGATGGAGGGTGAGCACAACAAACAGAAAGAGGTAGAAAGAAAGAGAATGGAGAAAATACCAAAACAGAGACAAGAAGAAGATGAGAAGAAGAAGGAGATGGAGAGAGAAGAAGAAGAGGAGAGACGCAAACAGAAGCACATAGAGATGGAAGAGGAAGAAAGAGAGAGGGAGAAAGAGAGACAGAGACAGATCAAAAGGAAGAGAATGGAGAAGAGACAGAAAATTATGGAAAGAGAAGAAGAGAGACAGAGAGAGATTGAAAGAGAGATTGAAGAAGAAAGATGTAAACAGAAGCAAATAGAGATGGAAGAGGAAGAACGAGAAAGGGAGAAAGAGAGACAGAGAGAGATCAAAAGGAAGAGAATGGAGAAGAGACAGAAAATTATGGAAAGAGAAGAAGAGAGACAGAGAGAGATTGAAAGAGAGATTGAAGAAGAAAGATGTAAACAGAAGCAAATAGAGATGGAAGAGGAAGAACGAGAGAGGGAGAAGAGACAGAGAGAGATCAAAATAAAGATAATGGAAAAGAGACAAAAACATATCGAAAGAAAAGAAGAGAGACAGAAAGAGATTGAAAGAGAGCACGAAGAAGAAAGATGTAAACAGAAGCAAATAGAGATGGAAGAGGAAGAACGAGAGAGGGAGAAAGAGAGACAGAGAGAGATCAAAAGAAAGAGAATGGAAAAGAGACAGAAAAACATGGAAAGAGAAGTGAGACAGAAAGAGATTGAAAGAGAGAATGAAGAACAACTATTTAAACAGAAGCAAATAGAGATGGAAGAGGAAGAAAGAGAAGAAGAGAGACAGAGAGAGATCAAAAGAGAGAATGATGAAGAAATGTGTAAACAGAAGCAAAAAGAGATGGAAGAGGAAGTACAAGAGAAGGAGAAAGAGAGACAGAGAGAGATCAAAAGAAAGATCATGGAAAAGAGACAAAAACATATCGGAAGAGAAGAAGAGAGACAGAAAGAGATTGAAAGAGAGAATGAAGAAGAAAGATGTAAACAGAAGAAAATAGAGATGGAAGAGAAAGAAAGAGAAGAAGAGAGACAGAAAGAGATTGAAGAGAAAGAGAGACAGAGAGAGATTGGAGAGAAAGAAAGACGACAACAACAAGTGGAGAGAAAGATAATGTTTGAGAGAGATCAAGAAGAAGAAAATATATGGAAACAGAAGCAAATTGACATGGAGAAGGAGGGAAGAGAGAGGGAGAACAAGAGACAGAGAGAGATAGAAGAGATACACAGACGACAACAACAAGAGGAGAGACAGAAACAAAAGGAGAAGGAGAAAGAAAGGGAGAAAGACAATGACAATCAAAGAGAGATGGAATTAAAAGATCAGCAACAGAAAGAGATGGAGAAAGAAAAGATGATTATGAGAGAAAGGGAGGAAGCAGGAAGAAGAAAGGAAGGGCAGAAAAATATTTTGAGGGAAATTGAGGGACAGAATGAACTGGAGATAGAACAGGAGAGAGAGATGGAAGAAAAGCAGGAAGTGATTAAGGAAGCAGAGGAAGAGTACAGGGAAAGAGAAGAGAGAGGAAAGGAAGTAAGCATGAAGAAACATGTAGTAGTTAATGTTAAAGCAAAAGCACGGGAAGTCTTCAATAGGCGTAAAGAGAGGAGGTTAGAAGTGTTGAAGGGGGAACGAGAACACATAGAAAGAGGACAACAAATCAGGAGGGAGAAGGAGGAAAGACGGCTGGAGATGGAAAGAAAACAGGAGAGGGCAAGACAACAAGAGGAGCAGGATAAAAAACGAGAGATTGAAATTGCTAGACAGAAAGAAATGTTGAGACTTAGAGAGGAGGAGAGGCAGAGAGAGGAAGAGAGAGAGGAGGAGAGAAAGAAAGCCATTAAATCCCATTTATCTTTAATCAGAGAGAGAGAAAAAATAATACAGGCAAAAAAAAGAGAGGAGATGGTGGAAGAGGAAAGAAGGGAGATCCTTGAGTACAAGAGGGGTGAGTTAGAGGAGGAGGAAAAGGAAGATGACAAGGAGGACATTCTCCCACCCGATAAAAGTATCCGAAGGAGAGCTGTGGGCTGGGTGAATAAAAAATGGGAGAAGAGGAACCTCAGAAAGATAGAGAGAACGTATCAGAGAGAGGCTGAGGAGGGCCATAAGATCGTCCACATAGGTAAGACCTGTTTTCCCTCTACTTATGACATTATCCTCTTTAGTCTCCTCTACACACATTTGTTCCACACCAGTCATCATGTTGCATCATTGTTTCAATATAAAACTACTGTCCAAAGAATATGTTAGCTGACATGGCTCATTGAGTGACTGACTGACATAACAAGAAAAATACTGCTGATAACAACCACGTTTTTAAATGGTACCTTGTGTCATCTACTAGTCTAACTCTCAAGACTAAGTAGAGACCCAGAAAGAGTTCCTAAAAACACACACACAAAAACGAGTTTTGGGGGGATCCGGGGGCTACTAGTGGCCATGCGGCCCTAAGCGATCACATATGCCCTGGCACTATACAAAGAATAGGTGCCATTCTGGACTCATGTTCAACTTAGGGCCAGGTCAATTCGGGATGGGAATTATTGCACTTTATTGACAAATTCCATGCCTTCCTCAACTGAAAAGAGTAAAGAATCATTGAGATTCAATTGTGTTTTCTATTCTTCATTCCCTGTGTCCATTACATTTAAGTTGATACCAGATCCACTAAGATGAATGTGAACTCTACTTCTTCTCCCCTCCCAGCCATCCCTGGACACACAAGGCTAACATCCACCATGACCCGGGCAGAGAGAGAGAGGGAGAAGAGGAAGGAGCTGCTGAAGGCTGAGGAGAGAAGGAAGAAAATGGAGGATTTCAATAAGCAGTGGAGAGAGCGGTCCCTGCTTAAAAAACAGACTCATCAACAACTGAAGGAGGAGAGGGAGAGGATGAAGGAAAACTACCTGGAGCAGATGAATCTGGAGGCTGATGCTCAAATCAACACCCGGTGTCTATCCACCCAACACAGCCACGATTACAACCACGGTCAGGAGTTGCCCGGGTGGGCCAATGGCCAACAAGTAAGCCAAGAGCCCACTGGATCTGCTGATGGCCACCAGGAAAGGCCAAGGAGGCAACAGGCATGGGCAGAGAACCAGGAGGGGAGTTCAGAGAACCAGCAGGAGGGGCCAGAGAACCATCAGGGGGGGCCAGACAGCCAGCAGCTAGAAGCTCCAGATGAGGTTGAAACATCAGAGCGAATCTCCAAGACAAAGAAAAAGCCAAGCATCTGGAAGAAAATTAGGATGAGGTAAAGAATGTTTAAACATCTATTCATGTTTTACACTGTTAATATACATGTCATCACTTTAAAAAGTGACATTATCCAAATGTGAGGGTTTAGTGTACATGCATCACACATGTAAATATATAGATACTTACCTGTCTCTGTGATGTCTTACAGCATTCTGCCTAGAGCTGGAACTCGATGAAGCCACAGTTCCACTGAGGTTACGTTGGTAATTAAAAGTGTCGCCCAATAATTCCTCCTCCTCTTTAAGTCATCGAGCCACATTTCTTACTCAAAACATTATAGTCTCCTCAAGCCAGCAAGTATCCTCTTTATCAGGCAACAAACCATCGAAGGTCAGTGACCCTCCTCCCAAGAACAGAGACTCTCATCTGTATCCTAGTTAAATTCATCTCTGCTTACCACCTCTACAGTCCTAGAAAATATCCCAAAAATGGAAATGGTTTCAACAGAAGTCCTCCCCTCAGACCAGTGGCTCCACAGACCAGAGTTTCTCATCTTTATTCAAGTTGAATGCAACTCTGATCATTTCCACCACCTCTCCTGTTAAGGGGAGGTGCTGAAAAGGAGGTCTGGGAGGAGGTCTGCAGGTAGCCTGGACCGGACCGGTAGCAGCTAAGTTGCTGGCTCCATCCCCGGGCAGAGCTGCTCAAGTCAGGCCAGTGATGTTTGATGATGTCATTTATGTTTGCAAAGTTTTACTCTTTAATAAAAGCATTTATTAAAAAAGCAATATTGTTGTTACGGTGTGGATTGTTTTGTTATTTATTAGAATTGAAACATCCAGTAGTCATGGTAGATGTTAGACTTTCAATGAGACACCTAACATTCCATCAGTTTGATACAATGTGTGACATGTTATATTACAGAGGAGTCCTCTATACACATCTATTTTAGACCATAGGAGAAATATCAGATTGAAATAGCTTCTCTAAGAATCTGAGGAGAGAGCAACAGTAGACGCATCGTTAGCTCTCCCACCTCCAGTTCAGTACTCGGGTCATTCCACCAATTGAGTACCTTTTGGGGAGTGTAACTTTATATTTCACCTAATTCTAACATTCTGTCATAAAGAGCACATGTTCAACTTAATATAAAACATGTTTTCCATCTCAAAGTAACAAATACATACTATAGTAAGTGCCTATTAAGTGCCAAATAAAGTGACAGGGTTGACTGTAACAGAGTTGACTATTTCATCTAGAATCAACCATAGATCCCCATGTGACAGGGGGAATGGAATGCAAGCTTACCAAACACATGTAAATAGTTTAAACATTTCTAGACTGTCTATCTATAGGTAACAGGGTTGATACATTATTATTAAAAGATTAGTTCACTGTTTTTATTGGTGAATCAAAATTGGTTGATTCAATCATACATTGTTTTACAGAGGTGAAGTTAGCTTTATATTAAAGATTCAGACTTTGCTCTTCAATAATACCTCAAATACAAAATATATATATATCAATGTAATATTCTAACTCGTCTGATGATAGTGAATAAGTTAAACCCCTTATTTTTACCATTCGGTGTCATATTCACTTTTAGGAGGTGAAATGTAGCTAAAAATGTGCCATCCTCTGCTCAGAGGGTTAAGGGACCGTCTAAAAACTGCATCGCATACAATTGCCTCTAAATGAAAAATATCAAAACCTTCTCAACTACATGACATAGAGATCTCAAACAAATTTGACACTGTAAAGAGACCTCTTTTCTCGAATGCAATTAGTTACATTATTTTTACTTCTGTAAAATCTACAAAATGTAAAATAAATCACTTTACAATAAAAACGTCAATATCTTCCCCTCCATATAACTTTCATGAATACAACCAACTGATATTGGTTCAGAGACCTCATGCCTCCAATCAATAGCAATAACTTTTGTATTTTTTGACTTTGGTGATATTCTACCAACTTAAATTGACTTTATATTAAAAATACTTTCTTAAAATGTCAATAACATATCCGTTATTTTACCAGGTAAATTGACTGAGAATACGTTCTCATTTGCAGTAATGACCTGGGGAATAGTTACAGGGGAGAGGAGGGGATGAATGAGCTAATTGTAAACTGGGGATTATTAAGTGACTGAGATGGTTTGAGGGCCAGATTGGGAATTTAGCCAGGACACCGGGGTTAACACCTTTACTCTTACGATCAGTGTCATGGGATCTTTAATGACCTCAGAGAGTCAGGACACCCGTTTAACATCCCAGCCAAAAGACAACACCCTACACAGGGCAGTGTCCCCAATCACTGCCCTGGGGTATTGGGATATTTGTTTACTCTTTTAGGAAAGAGTGCCTCCTACTGGCCCTCCAACAGCATCTGGTCTCCCATCCAGGGACTGACCTACACCAACCCTGCTTAACTTCAGAAGCAAGCCAGCAGTGGTATTCAGGGTGGTATGCTTCTGGCAAGAAACTATCATTGGTTCAGGAACCACATCCCACTAATAAACATCAATTACTTTCTGTATTTTTTTTTTACTTTATATTTTTTTAATGAATTTGAATGGACTTTACCTGAAAAATGTTTCCCTAAAACTTCAGTAGCTTCCACTTTTATGAATACAACAAACTGATACTGGTTCACAGACCTCTTCCCTCCAATCCACGGTAATTACGTTTGGACATGTCAAATTGAAAACATTATTGGTGTTGTTGAATTAGGTTTTCATAATAGCAATCTAGGACTGATGGTTTGGTTCTCTAAACTAGCAAGTATGTTGGTTTGTTACCAAGGCAACTACTGTAGCTATCTAGTAAACTTGCTAGCTACTTCAATGGATGTTGAACACATTTCTACCGGCAAATGTGTTCAATTATAGCCATGGTATAAAAGGGATAATCAACTCAGGGCTTTATGGTTCTCTGGAAAATAATGCAAGTCCATGGAAGGTCAGTTCCACAGTGTTCATTATTTACCATAGAACTCATAGTCCCTCGTTGATTATCCCTTACATCACTTTATGAGCTGGATTTGCCTTTCTTTGCAACAGTGGAAGCTGCTGAGGAGACGACGGCTCATAATAATGGTTGGAATGGAGTCAATGGAGTGGGTTCAACCACATTAAAGATGTGGTTTCCATGTGTTTGATACCACTCAATTGACTCATAATAATGGTTGGAATGGAGTCCATGGAGTGGGATCAACCACATCAAAGATGTCAATTGACTTCATTCCAGACATTATTATGAGTTGTCTTCCCCTCAGCAGCCTCCACTGCTTTGCAATTAGTTTGTTCGTTTTCAGTTGTTAGCATTTAGCTAACAAAGTCTATGTGAATTTGCTATCGGTTTGTGCTAATTTGTTAGCATTCTGGTAATAGAGGGCAATAGGTTTTTCTTGTGTTTTTAGCACCCCCTCATGTGCTATGCCGGTAATACTGTAAACCCCGGTATGAGAGAAGGATGGTATGACAATATGAAAATCTGGATACTGCCCAAGCCTAATCACCACAACTACCTACCACAACTAGCTATCACAACTACCACACCTACTTATCCCAACTACCACAACTACCATGCCTATGTACCACAACCACCACACCAACCACACCTATCATCACCACAACTACAAAACCTACCATCACCAAACCTACCTAGCACAACCACCACACATATGTACCACAACTACCCCACCTACCAAACACAACCACCAAACCTACCTACCACAACTACCACATCAACCTACCACAACTATCCTACCCACCATCAACACACCTACAATCCACCAACACCACAACTATCACATCTACTATCATCAAACTTACCACACCTGCCAAACTTACCACAACTACCTACCCAAACTACCACACCTATAATCACCATACTTACCATTACACCTACCATCACCACACCCACCATACCTACCATCCATACACCTACCATCACCACACCTATCACACCTACAATCACTACACCTACCATCATACATACCATCACCACACCTATCACACCTACCATCACCACAAAAACCATACCATAATTACTTCACCACACCTACCATCATCACATCTACCATAACCACACCTACCATCACAACACCTACCGTCACCACACCTACCATCATCACATCTACCATAACCACACCTACCGTAACCACACCTACCATCACTACACTTACCATCACCACATCTACCATAATCACACCTACCATACCTACCGTCACCACACCTAACATCACCACACCTACCATCACCACACCTACCATCATCACATCTACCATAACCACACCTACCATCACAACACCTACCGTCACCACACCTACCATCATCACATCTACCATAACCACACCTACCGTAACCACACCTACCATCACTACACTTACCATCACCACACCTACCATCACCACATCTACCATAATCACACCTACCATACCTACCGTCACACCTAACATCACCACACCTACCATCACCACACCTACAACCACTCCACTTACCATTACACCTACCATCTCACCTACCATCACCACACCTACCATCTCACCTACTATCACCACACCTACCATCCCCACACCCACCATACCTACCATCCACACACCTACTATCACCACACCTACGATAACTACCACCACCGTCATACAAACCTTCACCACACCTACCATCACCACACCTGCAATCACCCACCTACCACACCTACCATCATCACATCCTCCATCACCACACCTACCATCACCACACCTATCACACCTACCATCCCTACCATCACCACACTTACCATCATTACACCTACCATCCCTACAATCATTACACCTACCATCCCAACAATCACCACACCTACCATAATAAATGTGGATAGGTATGCTGCTTCATTCAATGATGACGGTATTGTAGAAGGTAGATACAGGAGTAGCCTATAGTCTACAATAATAACGTCATTGAATGTACTATAGTATCATTTATTTAATTGATGAATGAAATTGTAAATAGGCTCCTTCATTCAGTGAATACTGGATGTCTTTCTATCTCTGGGAGTATGTTAATGAAGGCTTTTCAGCTGTTGAACTATGGCAATGTCCAACAAATGTCTAAATCTTTCTTTCTTTTAGTCAACAAGTGATGAGCCAGAGCAACCAATCAACGTCACTCCAGCTGTTCTACCCACCACCCCCACTGCTCTTCCTCCACCACCAACCTCATCCTCTTCTCCTGTTCAACTAATTTGCCGCCCCACTAGAAAGGACTGTACATACAATTGAAGTCGGAAGTTTAAATACACTTAGGTTGGAGTCGTTAAAACTAATTTTTCAACCACTCCACAAATTTCTTGTTAATTAACAAACTATAGTTTTGGCAAGATGTTTAGGACATCTAAAGTTATTTTTTCCCCAAAAATGTGCCGACAGATTATTTCACTTATGATTAACTGTATCACAATTTCAGTGGGTCAGAAGTTTACATAAACTAAGTTGAATGTGCATTTAAACAGCTTGGAAAATTCCAGAAAATGATGTCATGGCTTTAGAAGCTTCTGATAGGCTAATTGACATAATTTGAGGCAATTGGAGGTGTACCTGTGGATGTATTTCAAGGCATACCTTAAAAACTCAGTGCCTCTTTGCTTGACATCATGGGAAAATCGAAAGAAATCAGCCAAGACCTCAGGAAAAAAAATTGTAGACCTCCACAAGTCTGGTTCATCCTTGGGAGCAAGTTCCAAACGCCTGAAGGTACCACATTCATCTGTACAAACAATAGTACGCAAGTATAAACACCATGGGACCACTCAGCTGTCATACCGCTCAGGAAGGAGACGTGTTCTGTCTCCTAGAGATGAACATACGTTGGTGCAAAACAAAACGTGCAAATCAATCCCAGAACAACAGCAAAGGACCTTGTGACGTAGCTGGAGGAAACAGGTACAGCAATATCTTTATCCACAGTGAAACGAGTCGACATAACCTGAATGGCCCTCAGCATGGTAGAAGCCACTGCTCCAAAACCACCATAGAAAAGCCAGACAACGGTTTGCAACTGCACATGTAGACAAAGATCGTACTTTTTGGAGAAATGTCCTCTGGTCTGATGAAACAAAAATTGTTCTAAAATTCACCAAATTTATTGTGGGAAGCTTGTGGAAGGCTACCCGAAACGTTTGACACAAGTTAAACAATTTAAAGGGAATGCTACCAAATACTAATTGAGTGTATTTAAACTTATGACCCACTAGGAATGTGATGAAAGAAATAAAAGCTGAAATAAATAATTCTCTGTCCTATTATTCTGACAATTCACATTCTTAAAAGAAAGTGGTGATCCTAACTGACCTAAGACGGGGAATCTTTACTTTACTTTAAATGTCAGGAATTGTGAAAAACTCTGTTTAAATGTATTTGGCTAAGGTGTATGTAAACTCCCGACATCAACTGTACATACCCCTGTGCCCATCTCATTGCAATATGGTCCATCCAGGGCCTCAGCTGGGCGCCTACAATGTGAGAAATGTAAACAAGATGCTATAATAGTGTGTGTGTGGTTTGAGTTCCAAGAAAAGACATGAGTGTGATGTGCCCCTCTGTTTTAATGTTGAAATGCCATGAATGGAAGATGACAAATGAGATAGTGATGAGGTTGAGAACATCCAGTATGAAAATAAAGACCCCTTGGGATCTAAAATGAGTGTGGGGGGCCTCTAGTGTCTCCTTTCTGTCTGTTTGAGGATACTACAGTCACCCCTGGTGGAGGATCTTGGAACACTGCTATTTAAGAGGTTGATGAAAACCTTCAACGGTGGTGGTGCTATGTTGCATGTTATCTTGAATACCAATCAGCAGTTTGAGGACAGAATGAAATGGTGTAAACTTAACAGGTTGAACTTGTTGAGGACACTCTTCTAAAAAGGGGTTCCAACAGGGTTCTTGGCTGTCACCAAAGGAACATCTTTTTTGGTTCCAGGTAGAACCCTCTGTGGAATGGAGCCCAAAAGTGTTCTACCTCGGCACAAAAGGGGTTCTACCTGGAACCAAAAATGGTTCTCCTATGGGTACAGAGGAATAATCCTTTTAGGTTGTAGAAAGTACCTTGTTCTTAGTGTAGGTCTATATTGCAGTGGTGGTTCAGTGGTTTTCTGTAATAAAATCAATGGTTCATTGGTGGTGGGGAGTTTAGATGATCTGAAATAATATGAAACATCCCCACTTTTAGCCCACATTTACAAGCAGGCAAAGTAACCTCCTATGTGTGCTGAGGCATGTGTGATCACTCAACATTGACAGGACCGACAGAAAAAGACATGCTCACACACAAACAAAAGACAACTTGTCTAGCTTGCACCGTTATGCAATTATTAAGAGACTAGATACAAACAGCTAATCCTGGCTACCAATGTTCTAGCATTCATTTATTGAAGATAGCCAGTGGTGTAAAGTACTTAAGTACAACTACTTTAAAGTACTTCTTAAGTCGTTTTTGTATCTGTACTGTATTTTACTATTTATATTGTTGCCAACATTTACTTTTACTTCACTACATTCCTAAAGAAAATAATGTACTTTTTACTCCACACATTTTCCCTGACATCAAAAAGTACTTGTTACATTTTGACAGGAAAATGGTCCAATTTACACAATTATCAAGAGAACATCCCTGGTCACCCCTACTGCCTCTGATCTGGAGGACTCACTAAACAGAGAACATCCCTGGTCACCCCTACTGCCTCTGATCTGGAGGACTCACTAAACAGAGAACATCCCTGGTCACCCCTACTGCCTCTGGTCTGGAGGACTCACTAAACAGAGAACATCCCTGGTCACCCCTACTGCCTCTGGTCTGGAGGACTCACTAAACAGAGAACATCCCTGGTCACCCCTACTGCCTCTGATCTGGAGGACTCACTAAACAGAGAACATCCCTGGTCACCCCTACTGCCTCTGATCTGGTGGACTCACTAAACAGAGAACATCCCTGGTCACCCCTACTGCCTCTGATCTGGAGGACTCACTAAACAGAGAACATCCCTGGTCACCCCTACTGCCTCTGATCTGGAGGACTCACTAAACAGAGAACATCCCTGGTCACCCCTACTGCCTCTGATCTGGTGGACTCACTAAACAGAGAACATCCCTGGTCACCCCTACTGCCTCTGATCTGGAGGACTCACTAAACAGAGAACATCCCTGGTCACCCCTACTGCCTCTGATCTGGAGGACTCACTAAACAGAGAACATCCCTGGTCACCTCTACTGCCTCTGATCTGGAGGACTCAATAAACAGAGAAAATCCCTGGTCATCTCTAATGCCTCTGATCTGGAGGACTCACTAAACAGAGAACATCCCTGGTCACCCCTACTGCCTCTGATCTGGAGGACTCACTAAACAGAGAACATCCCTGGTCACCCCTACTGCCTCTGGTCTGGAGGACTCACTAAACAGAGAACATCCCTGGTCACCCCTACTGCCTCTGGTCTGGAGGACTCACTAAACAGAGAACATCCCTGGTCACCCCTAGTGCCTCTGATCTGGAGGACTCACTAAACAGAGAACATCCCTGGTCACCCCTACTGCCTCTGATCTGGTGGACTCACTAAACAGAGAACATCCCTGGTCACCCCTACTGCCTCTGATCTGGAGGACTCATTAAACAGAGAACATCCCTGGTCACCCCTACTGCCTCTGATCTGGAGGACTCACTAAACAGAGAACATCCCTGGTCACCCCTACTGCTTCTGATCTGGTGGACTCACTAAACAGAGAACATCCCTGGTCACCCCTACTGCCTCTGATCTGGAGGACTCACTAAACAGAGAACATCCCTGGTCACCCCTACTGCCTCTGATCTGGAGGACTCACTAAACAGAGAACATCCCTGGTCACCCCTACTGCCTCTGATCTGGAGGACTCACTAAACAGAGAACATCCCTGGTCACCCCTACTGCCTCTGATCTGGAGGACTCACTGAACAGAGAACATCCCTGGTCACCCCTACTGCCTCTGATCTGGTGGACTCACTAAACAGAGAACATCCCTGGTCACCCCTACTGCCTCTGATCTGGAGGACTCACTAAACAGAGAACATCCCTGGTCATCCCTACTGCCTCTGATCTGGAGGACTCACTAAACAGAGAACATCCCTGGTCATCCCCACTGCCTCTGATCTGGAGGACTCACTAAACAGAGAACATCCCTGGTCACCCCTACTGCCTCTTATCTGGAGGACTCACTAAACAGAGAACATCCCTGGTCACCCCTACTGCCTCTGATCTGGAGGACTCACTAAACAGAGAACATCCCTGGTCATCCCCACTGCCTCTGATCTGGAGGACTCACTAAACAGAGAACATCCCTGGTCACCCCTACTGCCTCTTATCTGGAGGACTCACTAAACAGAGAACATCCCTGGTCACCCCTACTGCCTCTGATCTGGAGGACTCACTAAACAGAGAACATCCATGGTCATCCCTACTGCCTCTGATCTGGAGGACTCACTAAACAGAGAACATCCCTGGTCACCCCTACTGCCTCTGATCTGGAGGACTCACTAAACAGAGAACATCTCTGGTCACCCCTACTGCCTCTGATCTGGAGGACTCACTAAACAGAGAACATCCCTGGTCATCCCTACTGCCTCTGATCTGGAGGACTCGCTAAACAGAGAACATCCCTGGTCACCCCTACTGCCTCTGGTCTGGAGGACTCACTAAACAGAGAACATCCCTGGTCACCCCTACTGCCTCTGGTCTGGAGGACTCACTAAACAGAGAACATCCCTGGTCACCCCTAGTGCCTCTGATCTGGAGGACTCACTAAACAGAGAACATCCCTGGTCACCCCTACTGCCTCTGATCTGGTGGACTCACTAAACAGAGAACATCCCTGGTCACCCCTACTGCCTCTGATCTGGAGGACTCACTAAACAGAGAACATCCCTGGTCACCCCTACTGCCTCTGATCTGGAGGACTCACTAAACAGAGAACATCCCTGGTCACCCCTACTGCCTCTGATCTGGTGGACTCACTAAACAGAGAACATCCCTGGTCACCCCTACTGCCTCTGATCTGGAGGACTCACTAAACAGAGAACATCCCTGGTCACCCCTACTGCCTCTGATCTGGAGGACTCACTAAACAGAGAACATCCCTGGTCACCCCTACTGCCTCTGATCTGGAGGACTCACTAAACAGAGAACATCCCTGGTCACCCCTACTGCCTCTGATCTGGAGGACTCACTGAACAGAGAACATCCCTGGTCACCCCTACTGCCTCTGATCTGGTGGACTCACTAAACAGAGAACATCCCTGGTCACCCCTACTGCCTCTGATCTGGAGGACTCACTAAACAGAGAACATCCCTGGTCATCCCTACTGCCTCTGATCTGGAGGACTCACTAAACAGAGAACATCCCTGGTCATCCCCACTGCCTCTGATCTGGAGGACTCACTAAACAGAGAACATCCCTGGTCACCCCTACTGCCTCTTATCTGGAGGACTCACTAAACAGAGAACATCCCTGGTCACCCCTACTGCCTCTGATCTGGAGGACTCACTAAACAGAGAACATCCCTGGTCATCCCCACTGCCTCTGATCTGGAGGACTCACTAAACAGAGAACATCCCTGGTCACCCCTACTGCCTCTTATCTGGAGGACTCACTAAACAGAGAACATCCCTGGTCACCCCTACTGCCTCTGATCTGGAGGACTCACTAAACAGAGAACATCCCTGGTCACCCCTACTGCCTCTGATCTGGAGGACTCACTAAACAGAGAACATCCATGGTCATCCCTACTGCCTCTGATCTGGAGGACTCACTAAACAGAGAACATCCCTGGTCACCCCTACTGCCTCTGATCTGGAGGACTCACTAAACAGAGAACATCCCTGGTCACCCCTACTGCCTCTGATCTGGAGGACTCACTAAACAGAGAACATCCCTGGTCATCCCTACTGCCTCTGATCTGGAGGACTCGCTAAACAGAGAACATCCCTGGTCACCCCTACTGCCTCTGATCTGGAGGACTCACTAAACAGAGAACATCCCTGGTCACCCCTACTGCTTCTGATCTGGAGGACTCACTAAACAGAGAACATCCCTGGTCATCCCTACTGCCTCTGATCTGGAGGATTCACTAAACAGAGAACATCCCTGGTCATCCCTACTGCCTCTGATCTGGTGGACTCACTAAACAGAGAACATCCCTGGTCACCCCTACTGCCTCTGATCTGGAGGACTCACTAAACAGAGAACATCCCTGGTCATCCCTACTGCCTCTGATCTGGAGGACTCACTAAACAGAGAACATCCCTGGTCATCCCTACTGCCTCTGATCTGGTGGACTCACTAAACAGAGAACATCCCTGGTCACCCCTACTGCCTCTGATCTGGAGGACTCACTAAACAGAGAACATCCCTGGTCACCCCTACTGCCTCTGATCTGGAGGACTCACTAAACAGAGAACATCCCTGGTCATCCCTACTGCCTCTGATCTGGAGGACTCACTAAACAGAGAACATCCCTGGTCACCCCTACTGCCTCTGATCTGGTGGACTCACTAAACAGAGAACATCCCTGGTCACCCCTACTGCCTCTGATCTGGAGGGCTCACTAAACAGAGAACATCCCTGGTCACCCCTACTGCCTCTGATCTGGTGGACTCACTAAACAGAGAACATCCCTGGTCACCCCTACTGCCTCTGATCTGGAGGGCTCACTAAACAGAGAACATCCCTGGTCATCCCTACTGCCTCTGATCTGGAGGACTCACTAAACAGAGAACATCCCTGGTCACCCCTACTGCCTCTGATCTGGAGGACTCACTGAACAGAGAACATCCCTGGTCACCCCTACTGCCTCTAATCTGGAGGACTCACTGAACAGAGAACATCCCTAGTCACCCCTACTGCCTCTGATCTGGAGGACTCACTAAACAGAGAACATCCCTAGTCACCCCTACTGCCTCTGATCTGGTGGACTCACTAAACAGAGAACATCCCTGGTCACCCCTACTGCCTCTGATCTGGAGGACTCACTAAACAGAGAACATCCCTGGTCACCCCTACTGCCTCTGATCTGGAGGACTCACTGAACAGAGAACATCCCTGGTCACCCCTACTGCCTCTGATCTGGAGGACTCACTAAACAGAGAACATTATTGGTCACCCCTACTGCCTCTGATCTGGCGGACTCACTAAACAGAGAACATCCCTGGTCACCCCTACTGCCTCTGATCTGGAGAAAAAAAAATAATGGTTTGCTTAATATGCCTACTACTGAAAACTAATAACGTTTCTCCGTCTCATCATTTTACCCTATTAATCAAGTTACGTAATGTGCAAAAGTGCAATATGACTCTCAGCACATTGAGGTAACATGGTTAACTACATAGTCCATGAGTTTGGTCACGTTTGAAGGCAATTGAAGGGAGTTTTAACAGAGTGATAAACTGGTTGGTATTTTTCCCATTGTAAGTAATGGAGGTTGGCTAGGTTGCTAATGGTTTACATGTAAGAGAAGGGATCAAGATGGCGTCTGAACTTTCTGTACTTTTTTTCAACAATATTTTAGATCCTATTTGTTTTATTTTCTATCAACAAAGACTCAGTTTAGTTCAGGTAATATTTGTAAATATGTGATGTCACGATAAAATGTGTTAATATTTCTACAAAAATAGCATTTAACAGTTCGCTAGCTTGATGCTATCCATATTTAGCTTGGCTAAGCGCTAGCTAGCTCTAGGCTAGTTTATCTCAGTCTGATAGCTTACATGTTAGTAGTTTATAATATAATGGTTGTAGCACCGTTTAGCACAGGTCTCCAGTAATTTATAGCTTTTCCCAAATTGACACTGATAGTACAGTGAGTTATATATAATGTGAATGTGTAGATGTGTGGTGACATTGAGTGGCTGCTGCCAACACACTGACTCAACTCCAGCCACTTTCATAATGGGAATTGATGTAAAATATATCACTAGCCACTTTAAACATTGCTACTTAATATAATGTTTACATACCATACATTATTTATCTTATATGTATACATATGTACTGTACTCTATATCATCTACTGCATCTTGCCATCTTTATGGAATACATGTATCACTAGCCACTTTAAACTATGCCACTTTGTTTACATACTCATCTCATATGTATATACTGTACTCGATACCATCTACTGCATCTTGCCTATGTACCATCACTCATTCATATATCTTTATGTACATATTCTCTATCCCTTTACACTTGTGTGTATAAGGTAATAGTTTTGGATTTGTTAGCTAGATTACTCGTTGGTTATTACTGCATTGTATTACCTTGACAATGTGGGGATTAATTCGTCAACTTGGTCTGATCATCTCGCCACCTTGAAAAGTGTGTTTCAGTGGTTGGAGAATGCTTCTTTAACCCTCAATTTGGCCAAGTGTGAGTTTGGGAAGGCTACTGTGGCTTACTTGGGGACGCAGGTGGGATGAGGTCAAGTGTGAGTTTGGGAAGGCTACTGTGGCTTACTTGGGGACGCAGGTGGGATGAGGTCAAGTGTGCCAAATAACTGGCAAAGTGGAAGCAATTGTTGCTTTTCCTGCTCTCACGACTTGTCGCCAGTTGTGCAGATTCCTGGGGATGGTAGGGTACTATCGTACGTTCTGTAAGAATTTTTTGACGGTAGTAGCTCTCCTTACATCTCTGCTTAGTCCCAAAGTACCATTTAAGTGGTCCAAGGAATGTAACTATGCTTCACGTTCTGACCTTTGTTTCCTTTGTTTTGTCTTTATTTAGTATGGTCAGGGCGTGAGTTGTGGTGGGCAGTCTGTGTGTTTTTCTACGTGTGTTTTTCATCTGCCAGAACCGTCAGACAGTCCTGAGCTGCCCCTCAGTCCGGAGCTGCCCCTCAGTCCGGAGCTGCCCCTCAGTCCGGAGCTGCCCCTCAGTCCAGTGGGGCCCTTTAGGGTTGCCAGTCCTAGGTCGGTGGCGAGGGTCGCCGCTTTAAAGAGGCCACAGAGGTGGGTGAAGAGGCGCACCAGAACTTTGGTGAAGTGGGGTCCACGTCACGCACCAGAACCGCCACCGCAGACAGATGCCCACCCAGACCCTCCCCTATAGGTTCAGGTTTTGCGGCCGGAGTCTGCACCTTTGGGGGGAGGTACTGTCACGTTCTGACCTTTATTTTCCTTTGTTTTGTCTTTATTTAGTATGGTCAGGGCGTGAGTTGGGGTGGGCAGTCTGTGTGTTTCTCTATGGTTTTCTATTTCTATGTTTGGCCTGATATGGTTCTCAATCAGAGGCAGCTGTTTATCGTTGTCCCTGATTGAGAACCATATTTAGGTAGCCTGGGTTTCACTGTTGTTTTGTGGGTGTTTGTTTCCCGTGTCAGTCTTTGTGCCACACGGGACTGTTTCGTTAATATTCACTTTGTTATTTTATATTGTGTCATGTTCAGTTTATTCTATTAAAACATGGACACTTACCACACTGCGTTTTGGCCCGATCCTTGCAACACCTCTGACGAAGAGGAGGAAATCTGCCATGACATTTAGATTCAGCCAAAGCACTACTTGGTAGTGCCCCAGTGCTTGCCGCTCCCAACTTTGACAAACCATTTAAGTTGGACGTATACGCTAGTATAGTATAATTTGGTAACGGAATTATGAGTTTTAATCACTTAATAATTCACAAACAAAATATACATCAGAAAAATCACTAGAACTAATTGTTAGCTCCACCATTACTGGTTACTTCTGTGAACTTTCATTATCCCCCCTCCTCACAAAGACAAATGTGAAAATATCTTGAAGTTATGTGGGGTTTTGGTAACGGAATTACAAGGCACAAGACAATATTACCAAAATGATTTCTCCAAACCCAAATGTAAGTGTTGATAATAGTAGTCAGGGGTCTTTATGTCAACATGATTCTGTTTTTATGTAGTTCTGATATTGGACCTTTTAAGACTTTTTCTGGTGATGTTTTCTAAGATCCCTTTTCCATCTGTTGACCCAGAAATCAAAGCCTTCACTGGTTGAAAAATGTATCTAGAATTACATTTACCAAAAATATACACTCTTAGATTTCATTTCACACCCAATTACACATGCTCCTATGAACGTCATAATTGGTGCTCAAATCAAAATCTAATTTTATTGGTCACAACACATGGTTAGTAGATGTTATTGGGAGTTTAGCGAAATGCTTGTGCTTCTAGTTCCGACAGTGCAGTATTATCTAACAAGTAATATCTAACAATTTCACAAATACCTAATAGACAATCCTTTTACACGGAAATGCCCTACTGTACCTCTAGAGATACTATCTAGTAATAAAGTGGTCGGGCTGGTTGCTACTGGCCTCTCCAGCTTCAGCCTGAATCCCACCCATGATGAGAGGAGGTTTACTGGACACACAGGGAGAAACTACAGTCTGAATCACACCCATGATGAGAGGAGGTTTACTGGACACACAGAGAGAAACTACAGTCTGAATCACACCCATGATGAGAGGAGGTTTACTGGACACACAGGGAGAACCTACAGTCTGAATCACACCCATGATGAGAGGAGGTTTACTGGACACACAGGGAGAAACTACAGTCTGAATCCCACCCATGATGAGACTACCTTTAAGGCATAAGGGTTTGGTTAATGTTAGGGTTAAGGTTAGGGTTAATGTTAGGGTTGAGGTTAGGGTTAAGGTTAGGGTTAATGTTAGGGTTAATGTTAGGGTTAAGGTTAGTGTTAAGGTTAGGGTTAATGTAAGGATTAAGGTTAGTGTTAAGGTTAGGGTCCGTTTTAGGTTTTGGTCAGACGGGCTGTCAATGGGATGTTGGTCAGAAAAGTCCATGTAGTTTTTCCCTTCTCAAACCTGTCCTCCCCCTAACCAGTTCATATCATGTATTCCACCACCAGGACACCTGATTCACTAATTAGAGGTTTGGATGATTAGTTGACCAGTGGAACAAAGTGGACTGGATCTAGGTGAACTATGTGGAGAGTCTTCCAGGGACAGTACAGTACAGACTGAGAAGCTAACAACAGTGTAGTTTACTCAACTCATTCAAACTATCATGACTATTGTTTAGAGAGAAGATCTGCACAAGGGCAAAAAGTTTAAGATATAGCAAGAGAGGACAATATGGTGCAAGGTAGCCAAAGTGGAATCAAAAGTCATAGGCCTAATCATCAATCAAATATGAAATATAAAACCAAAATATAATCTACATATAAAGACAACATGTCATCTACATGTGTTATAGAATAGCTCCCTTCTCACATCCCAGGTCATGTTTGGACTGGAACGTGACAACTCAACGGGCTATGCGCATCTCACCAATAGCCTACAGACAACTTTCCTGAGTGCAATGTCATTAATGTGACCGATATGTACAGTATAATAAGCATATTGAAGAAGGAAAAGATCCCACCTCTGACGCACAGCAGAGACATCGCTGCTGAGATTTCCCCTGGAACAAGAGTCCCTCAAGAATTTAAAAACAGGCATTGCGTTTCAATGAATGTCCTCCCCAAACGCTTGTTGCATCGTGAACTATCCTCCCAGTCCCTTGGGAGTTCAGCGGATGGATGATGCGCCGCTGCCATTTACTTGGATGAGAAGTTGGACGAACGCTCCTCCAGCTCACGATACGAAATGGTGGAGAACTACAGTGTAATGATGTGTCGTTCACGAACGAACGGCTCTTTTTGAACGGATCTTTTTGTTGAACCTCGGGAACCGAATTGCATCGGTGAAAGAGCCATTCCTCTGGCTCTATGATTTGCAAACTGCTACTACTGCTTGTTGAGATCAGAACAACGTTTTTCTGTAGATAAATTACAACATCATTATCTAAAGGGGATGAATCCTCACTGCAGAAATAATAAAGAGTGGGGAGAGAGTTGTGATTGAATGTTTGTTTGTACAGTTATGGCTGTAATGTTATTATTTTGTGTTCTCACTAAACACCCACATTTGTATTTGTGTGGGAAATGTTTGTAGGCTGAGGTTGCTGTTTGTATTTCATTGAACTTTAGGCCCATACAAAGACAAATCACACAACATAGACTACCAAATAACCTTAGGCAAAAATACACGAAATAAAAGTCAAGTGAAAATAGTTATAAATGACTTTATCAATTATGAGTAGCTAAACATTATCGACTTTTGGACACTGATGCGCAGGAGAACCCCTAGCTGTCAATCAAGCAGGCGCGGTGAACGGATTATGACGCTCAAGCGTTCCAAATGACGCAACAATACAGCTCCAGACCAGAGAAAGTTAATGCCGAGGATATTATTCGGTTCAACACTAAAACTGAGGTTTGACACGTGTGATTTGAGGTGAGTCAAATATTTACAAAAGTTTACAATACATTAACCATCCGCTTCGTTATTTCTGTTGCTATCAATCACTCCATCTGTATCTACTCTTCTGTCTGTCTGTCGGACTATCTGAATTGTCTGTGTACTGTCTAGCCAGCATATGCCAGAAAGGCTCATATTCACAAAGTCTCATAGAAGGAGTGCTGATCAATAATCAGTTTGGTCTTTTAAATTAAACTGAATACGTTTTGATGGACAGGAGGCGACCTGATCCTAGATCAGCACTCCTCCCCTGAAACACTTTGTGAACACAATCCAGGTGTACTGTGATTATGAAGTTGTGATGAGGTATTATTATATTAGTTGTGCTGATGCATGATGGGTTGTAGGCTAGAGCTTGAGCGACTCAACTCTGAAGACTGTTTCTGAATTCACTGACCTGGTGAGTAAATGTTGTGTACAATGGCACCATCTAGTGACAGAAACATAGAAACACACATTGTTGCTGAACGAAGGCATCTCTTTATTTTCCAGAAATAAAACGTGTAGACCTTTCCTGCAGTCTCTGAGGAGATGGACACCTCTTCTTCTTCTGGACGATCTCCGTCTCCTACTGGGACTGTCTTCTTACCCCCTCCTATCATGTGGAACAGTCTGTAAGTCATTCATCACATAACCTAGCTCTGGTCCAGGGCATTATGTGCGGCTTGCTGAAGGAAGGCTCAGTGTCTGCAAGCTGTACGTAACGCCCTGGACCAGAGTGACACATTACCCACCTCTGGCCATCATGGACAGTCAACTCATCACATTCACATACTGTGAGTCACAGTTGTGTGATTTGTGTTATTAAAGACAGTTAAATTGAGCAGAAGTTGAATTATTATTTTAATATTGTAGTAAATTGTCTGAGTTCACTTCCTAAATAATGTGTTGACATTCCTTTGCTCCCAGCTACAAGCAGGCAGAGATGGAGGTTTACTTCCCGAGAGAAGAGAAGAAGACCTATACAGAGAAGGAAGCCCACATGCTTGAGTTGATGGGGAAGGATCGAACGATCCGAAATCAGAAGAAGGAGATGGGCAGACTTCAAGTGTGCCTCTGGGAGGAGGAAAAGAAGAAGAGGAATGGTGGAACAGAGAAGGACAAGATCATTGAACAATTAGAGTCTGAGACAGACCATCTCCGAGCCCTTTTAAAAGACGAAAGGAGGAGAAGAAGAGTAGAAAGGGGTATCATGAAAGAGTGGAAGGCTGAGATCCTGAGACTGAGGGAGGCAGAGAGCCAGAGGGAGGCAGAGAGCCAGAGGGAGGCAGAGAGCCAGAGAGAGGAAGAGAGCCAGAGAGAGGCAGAGAGAGAGAGAGATGCAGAGAGAGAGAGAGAGGCAGAGATACAGAGAGAAGCAGAGAGACAGAGAGAAGCAGAGAGACAGAGGGAGGCAGAGAGACAGAGAGAGGCAGAGAGACAGAGAGAGGCAGAGAGACAGAGAGAGGCAGAGAGACAGAGAGAAGCAGAGAGACAGAGAGAAGCAGAGAGACAGAGGGAAGCAGAGAGAGCCACAGAAGCAATGGAGTACCAGAGAAAACTGCAGGAGATCCACAGACTCAAACAACTGCTGGATCTACTGATGGTGGACCTACAACTGGCCCACGTAAGACATGTCATTGTTATTATTAAAAGGCAGTGTATATTTACCCAGCTGAAAATGAATAGTGGCAGACAGCGGTACGCTAACCCAATGTTAACTTTTATTCCTTTCCTTAACCCTTACCTTAACCTCACTGAAACTATACCTAACCTTTACCTTAACCCAACCCTAGGTCCTGAACCTAACCTTCATTTATCTCAACCCCTATGCCTTTCTTCTGCCGGTTGAATATCCACTTCCTTATTAACGTCATTACTGTTGTTGTTGTTGATAACTGTATCTGTGCAGGTTGTAAATAGTTGCATTAGTGAAGCATCATTTGTAGGAGTAATTTCTACAAGCATAAACATCAGAGGCAACATTGTTGTAACATCACACAAATTGTAACAGGAATTTCTCAAACCCCTAACTGAATGAGCAAGAAGGTTGTGTGTTTGTATTTGTACACATTTTGGACATAATTGATTCCATAAAATGTCTCATAATTTTTTCAAACCATGTCAATACATTAATTGACAATGAATTGTCCAGATGAATTGATCAACATGACCCTGCTATTGATGTTGTCCAGTGTTTGATTCAATTACCTAGCTCTAGGTTGTATTTCTGTGTATCATTCTCTGCAAATCCTTTGAAAGTATGTCTTGGTAATAGATTATCACTAATTTAACCTTTTAAAATGAAGCAAGAGATTGAGAGATTGAGGCTATGGCAGAAAGTCATGGAGGAGCAGCGACCAAGACTGGCCTGGAACAACAAACCTATTGAAACAGGAAGAGAGAGGGAAAGAGAGAGGGAAAAAGAGAGAGAAAGGGAGATGGAAAGTGAGAAAAAGCAGAATTGGAAAGACAAGAAATGAAGAAGAAAGTGGAACAGGCAGAAGAAACGATAAAAGCGTTAGAACGAGAGATTGAGAGATTGAAAGAGATTGAGAAGGAAATCATATTTGAAAGAGAAAGAGACATGCGTATTGCAGAGAATGAGAAAGTCAAACTGGTTAACGAAAAGGTAAAAGAGTTAGAGAGAGAGGTTGAGAGACTGAAAGAAGATATGACAACAAAAGAGATTCAATACAAAATCAAATTTGAAAGAGCGAAAGAAGCGTTTAGAAGACAGAATGAGAGAGTGAAACAGGTTAACCAAAATGTACTAGTGTTAGACAGAGAGGTTGTGAGAATGAAAGAAGAGATTAGATTGAAAGACGAGACTGAACCAGAGAGAACATTTGATAGAGACAGAGAGAGAGAAAATGATTGGAGACGAAGTGAAGAGGAGTTGAAAAATAGAGTGGAGAGAGAGATGGAGATGGAGACAGCCCTCATCAATGACAAAAATACGTCTGAATTGGAGGAAGTCTTCAAGAAAATCAAGGAACAGCAGATAGAATTAGAAAATATGGAAACCGACAAATATAAATGGAAACAGAACCAAATGGACATGGAGGAGAAGATGGAGGGTGAGCACAACAAACAGAAAGAGGTAGAAAGAAAGAGAATGGAGAAAATACCAAAACAGAGACAAGAAGAAGATGAGAAGAAGAAGGAGATGGAGGGAGAAGAAGAAGAGGAGAGACGCAAAGAGAAGCACATAGAGATGGAAGAGGAAGAAAGAGAGAGGGAGAAAGAGAGACAGAGACAGATCAAAAGGAAGAGAATGGAGAAGAGACAGAAAATTATGGAAAGAGAAGAAGAGAGACAGAGAGAGATTGAAAGAGAGATTGAAGAAGAAAGATGTAAACAGAAGCAAATAGAGATGGAAGAGGAAGAACGAGAAAGGGAGAAAGAGAGACAGAGAGAGATCAAAAGGAAGAGAATGGAGAAGAGACAAAAACATATCGAAAGAGAAGAAGAGAGACAGAAAGAGATTGAAAGAGAGCACGAAGAAGAAAGATGTAAACAGAAGAAAATAGAGATGGAAGAGAAAGAAAGAGAAGAAGAGAGACAGAGAGAGATTGAAAGAGAGCACGAAGAAGAAAGATGTAAACAGAAGCAAATAGAGATGGAAGAGGAAGAACGAGAGAGGGAGAAGAGACAGAGAGAGATCAAAAGAAAGATAATGGAAAAGAGACAAAAACATATCGAAAGAAAAGAAGAGAGACAGAAAGAGATTGAAAGAGAGCACGAAGAAGAAAGATGTAAACAGAAGAAAATAGAGATGGAAGAGGAAGAACGAGAGAGGGAGAAAGAGAGACAGAGAGAGATTGAGAGATCAAAAGAAAGAGAATGGAGAAGAGACAGAAAAACATGGAAAGAGAAGTGAGACAGAAAGAGATTGAAAGAGAGAATGAAGAACAACTATTTAAACAGAAGCAAATAGAGATGGAAGAGGAAGAAAAAGAGAGAGAAGAGAGACAAAAGAGAGAGAGAGATCAACAGAAGCAAATAGAGATGGAAGAGGAAGAAAGAGAAGAAGAGAGACAGAGAGTGATCCAAAGAGAGAATGATGAAGAAATGTGTAAACAGAAGCAAAAAGAGATGGAAGAGGAAGTACAAGAGAAGGAGAAAGAGAGACAGAGAGAGATCAAAAGAAAGATCATGGAAAAGAGACAAAAACATATCGGAAGAGAAGAAGAGAGACAGAAAGAGATTGAAAGAGAGAAGTGAGACAGAAAGAGATTGAAAGAGAGAATGAAGAAGAAAGATGTAAACAGAAGAAAATAGAGATGGAAGAGAAAGAAAGAGAAGAAGAGAGACAGAAAGAGATTGAAAGAGAGAATGAAGAACAACTATTTAAACAGAAGCAAATAGAGATGGAAGAGGAAGAAAGAGAAGAAGAGAGACAGAGAGAGATCAAAAGAGAGAATGAAGAAGAAAGATGTCAACAGAAGCAAATAGAGATGGAAGAGGAAGAAAGAGAAGAAGAGAGACAGAGAGTGATCGAAGAGAAAGAGAGACAGAGAGAGATTGTAGAGAAAGAAAGACGACAACAACAAGAGGAGAGAAAGATCATGTTTGAGAGAGATCAAGAAGAAGAAAATATATGGAAACAGAAGCAAATTGACATGGAGAAGGAGGGAAGAGAGAGGGAGAACAAGAGACAGAGAGAGATAGAAGAGATACACAGACGACAACAACAAGAGGAGAGACAGGAACAAATGGAGAAGGAGAAAGAAAGGGAGAAAGACAATGACAATCAGAGAGAGATGGAATTAAAAGATCAGCAACAGAAAGAGATGGAGAAAGAAAAGATGATTATGAGAGAAAGGGAGGAAGCAGGAAGAAGAAAGGAAGGGCAGAAAAATATTTTGGGGGAAATTGAGGGACAGAATGAACTGGAGATAGAACAGGAGAGAGAGATGGAAGAAAAGCAGGAAGTGATTAAGGAAGCAGAGGAAGAGTACAGGGAAAGAGAAGAGAGAGGAAAGGAAGTAAGCATGAAGAAACATGTAGTAGTTAATGTTAAAGCAAAAGCACGGGAAGTCTTCAATAGGCGTAAAGAGAGGAGGTTAGAAGTGTTGAAGGGGGAACGAGAACACATAGAAAGAGGACAACAAATCAGGAGGGAGAAGGAGGAAAGACGGCTGGAGATGGAAAGAAAACAGGAGAGGGCAAGACAACAAGAGGAGCAGGATAAAAAACGAGAGATTGAAATTGCTAGACAGAAAGAAATGTTGAGACTAAGAGAGGAGGAGAGGCAGAGAGAGGAAGAGAGAGAGGAGGAGAGAAAGAAAGCCATTAAATGCCATTTATCTTTAATCAGAGAGAGAGAAAAAATAATACAGGCAAAAAAAAGAGAGGAGATGGTGGAAGAGGAAAGAAGGGAGATCCTTGAGTACAAGAGGGGTGACTTAGAGGAGGAGGAAAAAGAAGATGACAAGGAGGACATTCTCCCACTTGATAAAAGTATCCGAAGGAGAGCTGTGGGCTGGGTAAACAAGAAGTGGGAGAAGAGGAACCTCAGAAAGATAGAGAGAACGTATCAGAGAGAGGCTGAGGAGGGCCATAAGATCGTCCACATAGGTAAGACCTGTTTTCCCTCTACTTATGACATTATCCTCTTTAGTCTCCTCTACACACATTTGTTCCACACCAGTCATCATGTTGCATCATTGTTTCAATATAAAACTACTGTCCAAAGAATATGTTAGCTGACATGGCTCATTGAGTGACTGACTGACATAACAAGAAAAATACTGCTGATAACAACCACGTTTTTAAATGGTACCTTGTGTCATCTACTAGTCTAACTCTCAAGACTAAGTAGAGACCCAGAAAGAGTTCCTAAAAACACACACACAAAAACGTGTTTTGGGGGGATCCGGGGGCTACTAGTGGCCATGGGGCCCTAAGCGATCACATATGCCCTGGCACTATACAAAGAATAGGTGCCATTCTGGACTCATGTTCAACTTAGGGCCAGGTCAATTCGGGATGGGAATTATTGCACTTTATTGACAAATTCCATGCCTTGCTCAACTGAAAAGAGTAAAGAATCATTGAGATCCAATTGTGTTTTCTATTCTTCATTCCCTGTGTCCATTACATTTAAGTTGATACCAGATCCACTAAGATGAATGTAAACTCTACTTCTTCTCCCCTCCCAGCCATCCCTGGACACACAAGGCTAACATCCACCATGACCCGGGCAGAGAGAGAGAGGGAGAAGAGGAAGGAGCTGCTGAAGGCTGAGGAGAGAAGGAAGAAGATGGAGGATTTCAATAAGCAGTGGAGAGAGCGGTCCCTGCTTAAAAAACAGACTCATCAACAACTGAAGGAGGAGAGGGAGAGGATGAAGGAAAACTACCTGGAGCAGATGAATCTGGAGGCTGATGCTCAAATCAACACCCGGTGTCTAACCACCCAACACAGCCACGATTACAACCACGGTCAGGAGTTGCCCGGGTGGGCCACAGGCCAACAAGTAAGCCAAGAGCCCACTGGATCTGCTGATGGCCACCAGGAAAGGCCAAGGAGGCAACAGGCATGGGCAGAGAACCAGGAGGGGAGTTCAGAGAACCAGCAGGAGGGGCCAGAGAACCATCAGGGGGGGCCAGACAGCCAGCAGCTAGAAGCTCCAGAAGAGGCTGAAACATCAGAGCGAATATCCAAGACAAAGAAAAAGCCAAGCATCTGGAAGAAAATTAGGATGAGGTAAAGAATGTTTAAACATCTATTCATGTTTTACACTGTTAATATACATGTCATCACTTTAAAAAGTGACATTATCCAAATGTGAGGGTTTAGTGTACATGCAACACACATGTAAATATATAGATACTTACCTGTCTCTGTGATGTCTTACAGCCTCCCTGACGTGCTGTCTGCCTAGAGCTGGAACTCGATGAAGCCACAGTTCCACTGAGGTTACGTTGGTAATTAAAAGTGTCGCCCAATAATTCCTCCTCCTCTTTAAGTCATCGAGCCACATTTCTTCCTCAAAACATTATAGTCTCCTCAAGCCAGCAAGTATCCTCTTTATCAGGCAACAAACCATCGAAGGTCAGTGACCCTCCTCCCAAGAACAGAGACTCTCATCTGTATCCTAGTTAAATTCATCTCTGCTTACCACCTCTACAGTCCTAGAAAATATCCCAAAAATGGAAATGGTTTCAACAGAAGTCCTCCCCTCAGACCAGTGGCTCCACAGACCAGAGTTTCTCATCTTTATTCAAGTTGAATGCAACTCTGATCATTTCCACCACCTCTCCTGTTAAGGGGAGGTGCTGAAAAGGAGGTCTGGGAGGAGGTCTGCAGGTAGCCTGGACCGGACCGGTAGCAGCTAAGTTGCTGGCTCCATCCCCGGGCAGAGCTGCTCAAGTCAGGCCAGTGATGTTTGATGATGTCATTTTTGTTTGCAAAGTTTTACTCTTTAATAAAAGCATTTATTAAAAAAGCAATATTGTTGTTACGGTGTGGATTGTTTTGTTATTTATTAGAATTGAAACATCCAGTAGTCATGGTAGATGTTAGACTTTCAATGAGACACCTAACATTCCATCAGTTTGATACAATGTGTGACATGTTATATTACAGAGGAGTCCTCTATACACATCTATTTTAGACCATAGGAGAAATATCAGATTGAAATAGCTTCTCTAAGAATCTGAGGAGAGAGCAACAGTAGAAGCATCGTTAGCTCTCCCACCTCCAGTTCAGTACTCGGGTCATTCCACCAATTGAGCACCTTTTGGGGAGTGTAACTTTATATTTCACCTAATTCTAACATTCTGTCATAAAAAGCACATGTTCAACTTAATATAAAACATGTTTTTCCATCTCAAAAGTAACAAATACATACTATAGTAAGTGCCTATTAAGTGCCAAATAAAGTGACAGGGTTGACTGTAACAGAGTTGACTATTTCATCTAGAATCAACCATAGATCCCCATGTGACAGGGGGAATGGAATGCAAGCTTACCAAACACATGTAAATAGTTTAAACATGTCTAGACTGTCTATCTATAGGTAACAGGGTTGATGTGTTATAATTCACCCACCCAGTGGTGATTGCAGCATGTACATCTTGGTGGATGTGGTTTCTACTGACACTTGAGATGTACAAACTATGGCACAAGGGGACAACGAGTGGACTACAGGATATCTGTAATTTAGATTAAGACAATGAGAGAGCTAGGATGAACGTCGTCAATATAACCATTTGTTCAGCACTTTTGAAATGTACAGCGACAGAATTTTGAACATGGGCCATTCTTACAGTATTCTCCCTGTACACCAAGTCATAACTACATATAAGCAGACAATGAAAGCTCGTACAATATTCGATGATTACATTTCTCTAAAACAGGCTATAGTCTACACGTGCACCATCAAGTCAGAGCAGTAGGCTAAGTTATGAGAGGGGAAAGGGACAAAATTATTAGGGTGAGGCACATGGGCTACTAACAGCTTACTACACAACATACACTTAGTATTACCTTCTTAGATACAGTATACATATCTCCCTGTAACGATATTCGTCTTCCTCTGACGAGGAGTATGAAGGATCGGACCAATATGCAGCGTGATACATGTCCATGTTGATCATTTATTAACATTGAACACAAAAAACAAAATAACAAGGACAACGAACGAAAACAAAACAGATCTGTCTGGTGAAGACACAGAGACAGAAAACAATCACCCACCTCTAAAATGGGAATAACAGGCTACCTAAGTATGATTCTCAATCAGAGACAACGAACGACATCTGTCTCTGATTGAGAACCATACCAGGCCAAACACATAAATATTACATAGAAAAAATAACATAGACTACCTACCCCAACTCACGCCCTGACCAAACTAACACAAAGACATAATAAAGGAACTAAGGTCCCTGGCATATTACATCATTTATAGAGAAGCTTCCAACCACTCAGGAGTCATGCTGAATAGCAGGCTAGTGATTGCTTTGTTAAGCTTGCAGTTAGCCACTGATTCCTTCCAAACCACTCATTGTTGAATTTGCGATTTCCAACTTGTGTTTATTTGGAAAGGTTGATGAGCACTGATACTTTTTATCTATAATTTCTCTTCATATGACAAGGATTGAAAAGGATTTGCCAGTAGATTGTTGACTGGATGCATGATGATGACTGCTAGCTTGGTAGCTATGATTTTGAAAATATGATGTTGAACCAATCACGGCACAACCAGAGAACATTACCAACCCCTACGCTCCGTATTTCTCACTGGCTGCCCCACCACCACAGAAAGCACTAAGCTGGGCTGAAACACCTGCATTTATGAGCTGCCTTCCTCAAGAAAGCAAAAAAAAGACAGTGTTTGTATGATTTTAAAAAAAAGTTTATATTGTTTACAAACCGATATGTGACACTTATTAATGCCAAAATAACATGCAAAGCAGGCAACATATATATATATATATACAGTGCCTTGCGAAAGTATTCGGCCCCCTTGAACTTTGCGACCTTTTGCCACATTTCAGGCTTCAAACATAAAGATATAAAACTGTCTTTTTTTGTGAAGAATCAACAACAAGTGGGACACAATCATGAAGTGGAACGACATTTATTGGATATTTCAAACTTTTTTAACAAATCAAAAACTGAAAAATTGGGCGTGCAAAATTATTCAGCCCCTTTACTTTCAGTGCAGCAAACTCTCTCCAGAAGTTCAGTGAGGATCTCTGAATGATCCAATGTTGACCTAAATGACTAATGATGATAAATACAATCCACCTGTGTGTAATCAAGTCTCCGTATAAATGCACCTGCACTGTGATAGTCTCAGAGGTCCGTTAAAAGCGCAGAGAGCATCATGAAGAACAAGGAACACACCAGGCAGGTCCGAGATACTGTTGTGAAGAAGTTTAAAGCCGGATTTGGATACAAAAAGATTTCCCAAGCTTTAAACATCCCAAGGAGCACTGTGCAAGCGATAATATTGAAATGGAAGGAGTATCAGACCACTGCAAATCTACCAAGACCTGGCCGTCCCTCTAAACTTTCAGCTCATACAAGGAGAAGACTGATCAGAGATGCAGCCAAGAGGCCCATGATCACTCTGGATGAACTGCAGAGATCTACAGCTGAGGTGGGAGACTCTGTCCATAGGACAACAATCAGTCGTATATTGCACAAATCTGGCCTTTATGGAAGAGTGGCAAGAAGAAAGCCATTTCTTAAAGATATCCATAAAAAGTGTTGTTTAAAGTTTGCCACAAGCCACCTAGGAGACACACCAAACATGTGGAAGAAGGTGCTCTGGTCAGATGAAACCAAAATTGAACTTTTTGGCAACAATGCAAAACGTTATGTTTGGGGTAAAAGCAACACAGCTGAACACACCATCCCCACTGTCAAACATGGTGGTGGCAGCATCATGGTTTGGGCCTGCTTTTCTTCAGCAGGGACAGGGAAGATGGTTAAAATTGATGGGAAGATGGATGGAGCCAAATACAGGACCATTCTGGAAGAAAACCTGATGGAGTCTGCAAAAGACCTGAGACTGGGACGGAGATTTGTCTTCCAACAAGACAATGATCCAAAACATAAAGCAAAATCTACAATGGAATGGTTCAAAAATAAACATATCCAGGTGTTAGAATGGCCAAGTCAAAGTCCAGACCTGAATCCAATCGAGAATCTGTGGAAAGAACTGAAAACTGCTGTTCACAAATGCTCTCCATCCAACCTCACTGAGCTCGAGCTGTTTTGCAAGGAGGAATGGGAAAAAATGTCAGTCTCTCGATGTGCAAAACTGATAGAGACATACCCCAAGCGACTTACAGCTGTAATCGCAGCAAAAGGTGGCGCTACAAAGTATTAACTTAAGGGGGCTGAATAATTTTGCACGCCCAATTTTTCAGTTTTTGATTTGTTAAAAAAGTTTGAAATATCCAATAAATGTCGTTCCACTTCATGATTGTGTCCCACTTGTTGTTGATTCTTCACAAAAAAATACAGTTTTATATCTTTATGTTTGAAGCCTGAAATGTGGCAAAAGGTCGCAAAGTTCAAGGGGGCCGAATACTTTCGCAAGGCACTGTAATTTGAATGGACTTTACCTGAGAAATGCTTCCCTAAAACTTCAGTAGCTTCCACTTTTATGAATACAACAAACTGATACTGGTTCACAGACCTCTTCCCTCCAATCCACGGTAATTACATTTGGACTTTTGGACATTACAAATGAAGTCAAATTGAAAACATTATTGGTGTTGTTGAATTAGGTTTTCATAATAGCAAGCTAGGACTGATGGTTTGGTTATCTAAACTAGCAAGCATGTTGGTTTGTTACCAAGGCAACTACTGTAGCTATCTAGTAAACTTGCTAGCTACTTCAATGGATGTTGAACACATTTCTACCGGCAAATGTGTTCAATTATAGCCATGGTATAAAAGGGATAATCAACTCAGGGCTTTATGGTTCTCTGGAAAATAATGCAAGTCCATGGAAGGTCAGTTTCACAGTGTTCATTATTTGCCATAGAACTCATAGTCCCTCGTTGATTATCCCTTACATCACTTTATGAGCTGGATTTGCCTTTCTTTGCAACAGTGGAAGCTGCTGAGGAGACTGGTTGAATGGTTGGAATGGAGTCAATGGAGTGGTATCAACCACATTAAAGATGTGGTTTCCATGTGTTTGATACCACTCAATTGACTTCATTCCAGACATTATTATGAGCTGTCTTCCCCTCAGCAGCCTCCACTGCTTTGCAATTAGTTTGTTTGTTTTCCTTTGTTAGCATTTAGCTAACAGCGTCTATGTGAATTTGCTTTTAGTTTGTGCTAATTTGCTAGCATTCAGGAAATAGAGGGCAATAGGTTTTTCTTGTGTTTTTAGCACCCACTCATGTGCTATGCCGGTAATACTGTAAATCCCGGTATGAGAGAAGGATGGTATGACAATATGAACATCTGGATACCGCCCAACCCTAATCACCACAACTATCACACCTACCACAACTACTTATCCCAACTACCACATCTACCTACCACAACTACCACCCCTATGTACCACAACCACCACACCAACCTACCAAAACTAATACACCTACCACACCTATCATCACCACAACTACAAAACCTACCATCACCAAACCTACCTAGCACAACCACCACACATATGTACCACAACTACCCCACCTACCAAACACAACTAGCAAACCTACCTACCACAACTACCACATCGACCTACCACAACTATCCTACCCACCATCAACACACCTACAATCCACCAACACCACAACTATCACATCTACTATCATCAAACTTACCACACCTACCAAACCTACCACAACTACCTACCCAAACTACCACACCTATAATCACCATACCTACCATATCTAGCATCACCAAACCTACCATCACCACTTCTCTCACACCTACATCACAAAACCTAACACACCTACCATACCTACCTTCACCAAACCATCCATCACCACACCTATCACACCTACCATCACCACACCTACCATAACCACAGCTACCTCATGTACCATCACCACACCCACCAAACCTACCTACCTACCCACCTACCTATCTACCTACCACAACTACCACACCTACCTACCACAACTATCACACCTACCATCACCACACCCACCATACCTACCATCCATACACCTACCATCACCACACCTATCACACCTACCATCACCACAAAAACCATACCATAATTACTTCACCACACCTACCATCAGACCTGCCATCACCACACCTACCATCATCACATCTACCATAACCACACCTACCATCACAACACCTACCGTCACCACACCTACCATCATCACATCTACCATAACCACACCTACCACACCTACCGTCACCACACCTACCATCACTACACTTACCATCACCACACCTACAATCACCACATCTACCATAATCACACCTACCATACCTACCTTCACAACACCTACCGTCACCACACCTACCATCACCACACCTACAACTCCCACTCCTACCATTACCATCCCGACACCTATCACACCTACCATCCCTACCATCCCGACACCTATCACACCTACCATCCCTACCACCACCACACCTACCATAATAAATGTGGATGAGTATGCTGCTTCATTCAATGATTACGGTATTGTAGAAGGTAGATACAGGAGTAGCCTATAGTCCACAATAATAACGTCATTGGATGTACTATAGTATCATTTATTTAATTGATGAATGAAATTGTAAATAGGCTCCTTCATTCAGTGAATACTGGATGTCTTTCTATCTCTGGGAGTATGTTAATGAAGGCTTTTCAGCTGTTGAACTATGGCAATGTCCAACAAATGTCTAAATCTTTCTTTCTTTTAGTCAACAAGTGATGAGCCAGATCAACCAATCAACGTCACTGCAGCTGTTCTACCCACCACCCCCACTGCTCTTCCTCCACCACCAACCTCATCCTCTTCTCCTGTTCAACTCATTTGTCGCCCCACTAGAAAGGACTAGTGCATACAGTTGATGTCGGAAGTTTACATACACTTAGGTTGGAGTCATTAAAACTCATTTTTCAACCACTCCACAAATTTCTTGTTAACAAACTATAGTTTTGGTAAGTTGTTTAGGACATCTACTTTGTGCATGAAACAAGTTATTTTTCCCCAAAAAATGTACTGACAGATAATTTCACTTATGATTAACTGTATCACAATTTCAGTGGGTCAGAAGTTTACATAAACTAAGTTGAATGTGCATTTAAACAGATTGGAAAATTCCAGAAAATTATGTCATGGCTTTAGAAGCTTCTGATAGGCTAATTGACATAATTTGAGGCAATTGGATGTTTACCTGTGGCTGTATTTCAAGGCCTACCTTAAAACTCAGTGCCTCTTTGCTTGACATCATGGGAAAATTGAAAGAAATCAGCCAAGACCTCAGGAAAAAAAATTGTAGACCCCCACAAGTCTGGTTCATCGTTGGGAGCAAGTTCCAAACCCCTGAAGGTACCACATTCATCTGTACAAACAATAGTATGTAAGTACAGTGCCTTGCGAAAGTATTCGGCCCCCTTGAACTTTGCGACCTTTTGCCACATTTCAGGCTTCAAACATAAAGATATAAAACTGTATTTTTTTGTGAAGAATCAACAACAAGTGGGACACAATCATGAAGTGGAACGACATTTATTGGATATTTCAAACTTTTTTAACAAATCAAAAACTGAAAAATTGGGCGTGCAAAATTATTCAGCCCCCTTAAGTTAATACTTTGTAGCGCCACCTTTTGCTGCGATTACAGCTGTAAGTCGCTTGGGGTATGTCTCTATCAGTTTTGCACATCGAGAGACTGAAATTTTTTCCCATTCCTCCTTGCAAAACAGCTCGAGCTCAGTGAGGTTGGATGGAGAGCATTTGTGAACAGCAGTTTTCAGTTCTTTCCACAGATTCTCGATAGAATTCAGGTCTGGACTTTGACTTGGCCATTCTAACACCTGGATATGTTTATTTTTGAACCATTCCATTGTAGATTTTGCTTTATGTTTTGGATCATTGTCTTGTTGGAAGACAAATCTCCGTCCCAGTCTCAGGTCTTTTGCAGACTCCATCAGGTTTTCTTCCAGAATGGTCCTGTATTTGGCTCCATCCATCTTCCCATCAATCTTCCCTGTCCCTGCTGAAGAAAAGCAGGCCCAAACCATGATGCTGCCACCACCATGTTTGACAGTGGGGATGGTGTGTTCAGCTGTGTTGCTTTTACCCCAAACATAACGTTTTGCATTGTTGCCAAAAAATTCAATTTTGGTTTCATCTGACCAGAGCACCTTCTTCCACATGTTTGGTGTGTCTCCCAGGTGGCTTGTGGCAAACTTTAAACAACACTTTTTATGGATATCTTTAAGAAATGGCTTTATTCTTGCCACTCTTCCATAAAGGCCAGATTTGTGCAATATACGACTGATTGTTGTCCTATGGACAGAGTCTCCCACCTCAGCTGTAGATCTCTGCAGTTCATCCAGAGTGATCATGGGCCTCTTGGCTGCATCAGTCTTCTCCTTGTATGAGCTGAAAGTTTAGAGGGACGGCCAGGTCTTGGTAGATTTGCAGTGGTCTGATACTCCTTCCATTTCAATATTATCGCTTGCACAGTGCTCCTTGGGATGTTTAAAGCTTGGGAAATCTTTTTGTATCCAAATCCGGCTTTAAACTTCTTCACAACAGTATCTCGGACCTGCCTGGTGTGTTCCTTGTTCTTCATGATGCTCTCTGCGCTTTTAACGGACCTCTGAGACTAGTGCAGGTGCATTTATACGGAGACTTGATTACACACAGGTGGATTGTATTTATCATCATTAGTCATTTAGGTCAACATTGGATCATTCAGAGATCCTCACTGAACTTCTGGAGAGAGTTTGCTGCACTGAAAGTAAAGGGGCTGAAAAATTTTGCACGCTCAATTTTTCAGTTTTTGATTTGTTAAAAAAGTTTGAAATATCCAATAAATGTCGTTCCACTTCATGATTGTGTCCCACTTGTTGTTGATTCTTCACAAAAAAATACAGTTTTATATATTTATGTTTGAAGCCTGAAATGTGGCAAAAGGTCGCAAAGTTCAAGGGGGCCGAATACTTTCGCAAGGCACTGTATAAACACCATGGGACCACGCAGCTGTCATACCACTCAGGAAGGAGATGTGCTCTGTCTCCTAGAGATGAACGTACTTTGGTGCAAAAAGTGCAAATCAATCCCAGAACAACAGCAAAGGACCCTGTGAAGTAGCTGGAGGAAACAGGTACAAAAATATCTTTATCCACAGTAAACGAGTCCTATATCGACATAACCTGAAAGGCCGCTCGGCAAGGAAGAAGCCACTGCTCCAAAACCACCATAGAAAAGCCAGACTACAGTTTGCAACTGCACATGGGGACAAAGATTGTACTTTTTGAAGAAATGTCCTCTGGTCTAATGAAACAAAAATAGAACTCTTTGGCCATAATGACCATCGTTATGTTTGGAGGAAAAAAGGGAGAGGCGTGCAAGCTGAAGAACACCATCCCAACCGCGAAGCACAGGGGTGGCAGCATCATGTTGTGGGGGTGCTTTGCTGCAGAAGGGACTGGTGCATTTCACAAAATAGATGGAATCATGAGGCAGGGAAATGTATATGGATATATTGAAGCAACATCTCAAGGCATCAGTCAGGAAGTTAAAGCTTAGTCACAAATGGGTCTTCCAATTGGACAATGACACCAAGCATACTTCCAAAGTTGTGGCTAAATGGCTTAAGGATAACAAAGTCAAGGTATTGGAGTGGCCATCACAAAGCCATGACCTCAATCCTTTAGAACATTTGTGGGCAGAACTGAAAAAGCGTGTGCGAGCAAGGAGGCCTATAAACCTGACTCAGTTACACCAGCTCTGTCAGGGGGAATGGGACAAAATTCAACCAACTTATTGTGGTAAGCTTGTGGAAGGCTACCCAAAACATTTGACCCAAGTTAAACAATTTAAAGGCAATGCTACCATATACTAATTGAGTGTAGTACTTCTTCCGGCGCCGACAGAGATGGCCGCCTCGCTTCGCGTTCCTAAGAAACTAAGCAGAATTTCGTTTTTTAAGTGTTATTTCTTACATTGGTACCCCAGGTTATCCTAGGTTTTATTACATACATTTGGGAGGAACTTCCGGATATGAGAGCAACGTCAACTCACCATCATTATGACCAGGAAAATGACTTTCCCGAAGCGGATCCTGTCTTTTGCCCACCACCCAGGACAATGGATCGGATCCCAGCCGGCGAACCAAAACAATGACGCCCTAAAAGGGGCAGACGAAGTGGTCTTCTGGTCAGGCTCCGGAGACGGGCACATCGCACACCGCTCCCGAGTATACTACTCGCCAAGGTCCAGTCTCTTGACAACAAGGTTGATGAAATCCGAGCAAGGGTAGCATTCCAGAGAGACATCAGAGACTGTAACGTTCTTTGCTTCACGGAAACATGGCTCACTCGAGACACGCTATTGGAGGCGGTACTGCCAGCTGGTTTCTTCACGCATCGTGCCAACAGAAACAATCATATTTCTGGTAAGAAGAGGGGCAGGGTATGCCTTATGATTAACGAGACATGGTGTGATCATAAGAACATTCAGGAACTCAAGTCCTTCTGTTAACCTGAATTAGAATTCCACAAATGTCGACCGCATTATCTACCAAGAGAATTCTCTTCGATTATAATCACAGCATCATATATTCCCCCCCAAGCAGACACATCGACGGCCATGAACAAACTTTATTTGACTCTATGTAAAATGGAAACCACATATCCTGAGGCTGCATTCATTGAAGCTGGGGATTTTAACAAGGCTAATCTGAAAAAAAGACTCCATAAATTCTATCATCATATTGATTGTGCAACCATGGCTGGTAAAACCCTGGATCATTGTTATTCTAACTTCCGACTCTCCCACGCCCTCCTTTCAGAAAAGCTGACCAGGACTCTATTTTGTTGCTTCCAGCCTATAGACAGAGACTAAAATAGGAAGCTCCCGCGCTCAGGTCTGTTCAACGCTGGTCCGACCAATCTGATTCCATGCTTCAAGATTGCTTCAATCAAGTGGATTGGGATATGTTCCGCATTGCGTCAAACAACAACATTGACGAATACGCTGATTCGGTGAGCGAGTTTATTAGCAAGTGCATCGGCGATGTCGTACCCTCAGCAACTATTAAAACATTCCCCAACCAGAAACCGTGGATTGACGGCAGCATTCGTGCGAAACTGAAAGTGCGAACCACTGCTTTTAACCAGGGCAATGTGACCAGAAACATGACCGAATACAAACAGTGTAGCTATTCCCTCCACAAGTCAATCAAACAAGCTAAGCGTCAGTATAGAGACAAAGTAGAGTCACAATTTAACGGCTCAGACACGAGGTATGTGGCAGGGTCTACAGTTAATCATGGATTACAAAAAGAAAACCAGCCCCGTCGCGGACCAGGATGTCTTGCTCCCAGACAGACTAAACAACTTCTTTGCTCGCTTTGAGGACAATACAGTGCCACTGACATGGCCCGCTACCAAAACCTGCGGACTCTCCTTCACTGCAGCCGACGTAAAACATTTAAACGTGTTAACCCTCGCAAGGCTGCAGGCCCAGACGGCATCCTGAGCCGCGTCCTCGGAGCATGCACAGACCAGCTGGCTGGTGTGTTTACGGGCATATTCAATCAATCCTTATCCCAGTCTGCTGTTCCCACATGCTTCAAGAGGGCCACCATTGTTCCTATTCCCAAGAAAGCTAAGATAACTGAGCTAAACGACTAACGCCCCATAGTACTCATTTCATTTTTCATGAAGTGCTTTGAGAGACTAGTCAAGGACCATATCACCTCCACCCTACCTGACACCCTAGACCCACTCAAATTTGCCTACGGCCCCAATAGGTCCACTGACAAAGCAATCGCAACCACACTGCACACTTCCCTATCCCATCTGGACAAGAGGAATACCTATCTGAGAATGCTGTTCATCGACTACGGCTCAGCATTTATCACCATAGTACCCTCCAAACTTGTCCCTCGGTCTCGACCCCGCCATGTGCAACTGGGTACTGGACTTCCTGACGGGCCACCCCCAGGTGGTGAGGGTAGGTAACAACATCTCCACCCTGCTGATCATCAACACTGGGGCCCCACAAGGGTGCGCTCTGAGCCCTCTCCTGTACTCCCTGTTCACCCACGACTGCGTGGCCATGCACGCCTCCAACTCAATCATCAAGTTTGCAGACAACACTACAGTGGTAGGCTTGATTACCAACAACGACGAGATGGCCTACAGGGAGTTGGTGAGGGCCCTAAGAGTGTGGTGTCAGGCAAATAACCTCACACTCAACATCAACAAAACAAAGGAGATTATTGTGGACTTCAGGAAACAGCAGACGGAGCACCCCCCTATCCACATCGACGGGACAGTAGTGGAGAGGGAGGTAAGTTTTAAGTTCCTCGGCGTACACATCACGGACAAACTGAATTGGTCCACCCACACAGACAGCGTGGTGAAGAAGGCGCAGCAGCGCCTCTTCAATCTCAGAAGGGTGAAGAAATTCGGCTTGTCACCAAAAGCACTCACAAACTTTTACAGATGCACAATCGAGAGCATCCCGTCGGGCTATATCACCAGCTGGTACGGCAACTGCTCCGCCCACAACCGTAAGGCTCTCTAGAGGGTTGTGAGGTCTGCACAACGCATCACCGGGGGAAAACTCGGTGATGACTCCAAACTCGGTGATGACATGATGACTCCTTGCTGTCCCCAGTCCACCTGACCGTGCTGCTGCTCCAGTTTAAACTGTTCTGCCTTATTATTATTCGACCATGCTGGTCATTTATGAACACTTGAACATCTTGGCCATGTTCTGTTATAATCTCCACCCGGCACAGCCAGAAGAGAACTGGCCACCCCACATAGCCTGGTTCCTCTCTAGGTTTCTTCCTAGGTTTTGGCCTTTCTAGGGAGTTTTTCCTAGCCACCGTGCTTCTACACCTGCATTGCTTGCTGTTTGGGATTTTAGGCTGGGTTTCTGTACAGCACTTTGAGATATCAGCTGATGTACGAAGGGCTATATAAATACATTTGATTTGATTTGATTTGAAACCACCTGCCCTCCAGGACACCTACACCACCCGATGTCACAGGAAGGCCATAAAGATCATCAAGCACAACAACCACCCGAGCCACTGCCTGTTCACCCCGCTATCATCCAGAAGGCGAGGTCAGTACAGGTGCATCAAAGCTGGGACCGAGAGACTGAAAAACAGCTTCTATCTCAAGGCCATCAGACTGTTAAACAGCCACCACTAACATTGAGTGGCTGCTGCCAAAATACTGACTCAACTCCAGCCACTTAGTAATGGAAAAAATTATGGAAAAAATGCCAATGCCAATTAACAATGCCAATTAATATATTGTTTACATACTCTACATTACTCATCTCATATGTGTATATACTATACTCTATACTATCTACTGCATCTTGCCATCTTATGTAATACATGTATCGTTAGCCACTTTAAACAATGCCACTTTTATATGTTTACATACCTTACATTACTCATCTCATATGTTTATACTGTACTCGATACCATCTACTGCATATTGCCTATGCTGTTCTGTACCATCACTCATTCATATATCTTTATGTACATATTCTTCATCCCTTTATACTTGTGTGTATAAGGTAGTAGTTTTGGAATTGTTAGCTAGATTACTTGTTGGTTATTACTGCATGGTCGGAACTAGAAGCACAAGCATTTCTCTACACTCACGTTAACATCTGCTAACCATGTGTATGTGACAAATAAAATTTGATTTGAATGTAAATTTCTGACGCACTGGGAATGTGATGAAAGAAATAAAAGCTGAAATAAATCATTCTCTGTCCTATTATTCTGACATTTCACATTCTGAAAAGTGGGAAGGCAGGTAAGGTAGGAGAGGGGACTCTTTACCTTTTCTTTGGTTCAGTCCAACTCCTTTTCCCCAATTTACCGTGTTTAGGAATAATACATTCCTGGTAAACTCTGTCGTCCTTCCCAGCACCTACGATCACAGACCTTTTTCACTCCACGGGGAGTTGAGATGTAGCAGGGTGCTGCGTTCCCTCCTCCATGAGGCGAACATAACATTCGGTTACAGATTTTTTGGTTACGGAATTATGAGTTTTAACCACTTAATAATTCACAAACAAAATATACATCAGAAAGCTCCACCATTACTTGTTACTTCTGTGAACTTTCATTATCCACCCTCCTCAAAAAGACAAATGTGAAAATATCTTAATATCTTACGTTTTAAGACTTTTTCTGGTGATGTTTTCTAAGATCTCTTTTACATCTGTTGACCCAGAAATCAAAGCCTTCACTGGTTGAAAAATGTATCTAGAATTACATTTACTAAAAATATACACACTTAGATTTCATTTGACACCCAATTACACATGCTCCTATTAACATCACATTGGTTCTCATGGGTCCTTTTACATGGAAATGCCCTACTGTACTTCTAGAGATACTATCCATCCCCAACTAGTAATAAAGTGGTCGGGCTGGTTGCTACTGGCCTCTCCAGCTTCAGGTTGAATCACACCCATGATAAGAGGAGGTTTCCTGGACAGACAGTGAGAAACTACAGTCTGAATCACACCCATGATAAGAGGTTTACTGGACACACAGGGAGAAACTACAGGCTGAATCACACCCATGATATGAGGAGGTTTACTGGACATACAGGGAGAAACTACAGTCTGAATCACACCCATGATGAGAGGAGGTTTACTGGACACACAGGGAGAAACTACAGACTGAATCACACCCATGATAAGAGGAGGTTTACTGGACACACAGGGAGAAACTACAGGCTGAATCACACCCATGATGAGAGGAGGTTTCCTGGACACACAGGGAGAAACTACAGGCTGAATCACACCCATGATGAGCGGAGGTTTACTGGACACACAGGGAGAAACTACAGGCTGAATCACACCCATGATGAGAGGAGGTTTCCTGGACACACAGAGAGAAACTGCAGGCTGAATCACACACATGATGAGAGGAGGTTTACAGGACACACAGGGAGAAACTACAGGCTGAATCACACCCATGATAAGAGGAGGTTTACTGGACACACAGGGAGAAACTACAGGCTGAATCACACCCATGATGAGAGGAGGTTTCCTGGACACACAGGGAGAAACTACAGGCTGAATCACACCCATGATGAGCGGAGGTTTACTGGACACACAGGGAGAAACTACAGTCTGAATCACACCCATGATGAGAGGAGGTTTCCTGGACACACAGAGAGAAACTGCAGGCTGAATCACACAAATGATGAGAGGAGGTTTACAGGACACACAGAGAGAAACTACAGGCTGAATCACACCCATGATGAGAGGAGGTTTCCTGGACACACAGAGAGAAACTGCAGGCTGAATCACACACATGATGAGAGGAGGTTTACAGGACACACAGGGAGAAACTACAGTCTGAATCACACCCATGATGAGACTACCTTTAAGGCATAAGGGTTTGGTTAATGTTAGGGTTGAGGTTAGGGTTAATGTTAGGGTTAATGTTAGGGTTAATGTAAGGATTAAGGTTAGTGTTAAGGTTAGGGTCCGTTTTAGGTTTTGGTCAGACGGGCTGTCAATGGGATGTTGGTCAGAAAAGTCCATTTAGTCTTTCCCTTCTCAAACCTGTCCTCCCCCTAACCAGTTCATATCATGTATTCCACCACCAGCACACCTGATTCACTAATCAGATGTTTGGATGATTAGTTGACCAGTGGAACAAAGTGGACTGGATCTAGGTGAACTATGTGGAGAGTCTTCCAGGGACAGTACAGTACAGACTGAGAAGCTAACAACAGTGTAGTTTACTCAACTCATTCAAACTATCATGACTATTGTTTAGAGAGAAGATCTGCACAAGGGCATAAAGTTTAAGATATAGCAAGAGAGGACAATATGGTGCAAGGTACCCAAAGTGGAATCAAAAGTCATAGGCCTAATCATCAATCAAATATGAAATATAAAACCAAAATATAATCTACATATAAAGACAACATGTCATCTACATGTGTTATAGAATAGCTCCCTTCTCACATCTCAGGTCATGTTTGGACTGGAACGTGACAACTCAACGGGCTATGCGCATCTCCCCAATAGCCTACAGAAAACTTTCCCGGGTGCAATGTCATTAATGTGACCGATATGTACAGTATAATAACCATAGTGAAGAAGGAAAATATCCCACCTCTGACACACAGCAGAGACATCGCTGCTGAGATTTCCCCTGGAGCAAGAGTCCCTCAAGAATTTAAAAACAGTCATTGCGTTACAATGAATGTCCTCCCCAAACGCTTGTTGCATCGTGAACTATCCTCCCAGTCCCTTGGGAGTTCATCGGATGGATGATGCGCTGCTGCCATTTACTTGGATGAGAAGTTGGACGAACGCTCCTCCAGCTCACGATACGAAATGGTGGAGAACAACAGTGTGGTGATGTGTCGTTCACGAACGAACGGCTCTTTTTGAACGGATCTTTTTGTTGAACCTCGGGAACCGAATTGCATCGGTGAAAGAGCCATTCATCTGGCTCTATGATTTGCAAACTGCTACTACTGCTTGTTGAGATCAGAACAACGTTTTTCTGTAGATAAATTACAACATCATTATCTAAAGGGGATGAATCCTCACTGCAGAAATAATAAATAGTGCGGAGAGAGTTGTGATTGTATGTTTGTTTGTACAGTTATGGCTGTAATGTTATTATTTTGTGTTCTCACTAAACACCCACATTTGTATTTGTGTGGGAAATGTTTGTAGGCTTTGGTTGCTGTTTGTATTTCATTGAACTTTAGGCCCATACAAAGACAAATCACACAACATAGAATTCCAAATAACCTTAGGCAAAAATACACGAAATAAAAGTCAAGTGAAAATAGTTATAAATTACTTTATCAATTATGAGTAGCTAAACATTATCGACTTTTGGACACTGGTGCGCAGGAGAACCCCTAGCTGTCAATCAAGCAGGCGCAGTGAACGGATTATGACGCTCAAGCGTTCCAAATGACGCAACAATACAGCTCCAGACCAGAGAAAGTTAATGCCGAGGATATTATTCGGTTCAACACTAAAACTGAGGTTTGACACGTGTGATTTGAGGTGAGTCAAATATTTACAAAAGTTTACAATACATTAACCATCCGCTTCGTTATTTCTGTTGCTATCAATCACTCCATCTGTATCTACTCTTCTGTCTGTCTGTCGGACTATCTGAATTGTCTGTGTACTGTCTAGCCAGCATATGCCAGAAAGGCTCATATTCACAAAGTCTCATAGAAGGAGTGCTGATCAATAATCAGTTTGGTCTTTTAAATTAAACTGAATACGTTTTGATGGACAGGAGGCGACCTGATCCTAGATCAGCACTCCTACCCTGAAACACTTTGTGAACACAATCCAGGTGTACTGTGATGAGATATTATTATATTAGTTGTGCTGATGCATGATGGGTTGTAGGCTAGAGCTTGAGGACTCAACTCTGAAGACTGTTTCTGAATTCACTGACCTGGTGAGTAAATGTTGTGTACAATGGCACCATCTAGTGACAGAAACATAGAAACACACATTGTTGCTGAACGAAGGCATCTCTTTATTTTCCAGAAATAAAACTTGTAGACCTTTCCTGCAGTCTCTGAGGAGATGGACACCTCTTCTTCTTCTGGACGATCTCCGTCTCCTACTGGGACTGTCTTCTTACCCCCTCCTATCATGTGGAACAGTCTGTAAGTCATTCATCACATAACCTAGCTCTGGTCCAGGGCATTATGTGCGGCTTGCTGAAGGAAGGCTCAGTGTCTGCAAGCTGTACGTAACGCCCTGGACCAGAGCTACACATTACCCACCTCAGGCCATCATGGACAGTCAACTCATCACATTCACATACTGTAAGTCACAGTTGTGTGATTTGTGTTATTAAAGACAGTTAAATTGAGCAGAAGTTGAATTATTATTTTAATATTGTAGTAAATTGTCTGAGTTCACTTCCTAAATAATGTGTTGACATTCCTTTGCTCCCAGCTACAAGCAGGCAGAGATGGAGGTTTACTTCCCGAGAGAAGAGAAGAAGACCTATACAGAGAAGGAAGCCCACATGCTTGAGTTGATGGGGAAGGATCGAATGATCCGAAATCAGAAGAAGGAGATGGGCAGACTTCAAGTGTGCCTCTGGGAGGAGGAAAAGAAGAAGAGGAATGGTGGAACGGAGAAGGACAAGATCATTGAACAATTAGAGTCTGAGACAGACCATCTCCGAGCCCTTTTAAAAGACGAAAGGAGGAGAAGAAGAGTAGAAAGGGGTATCATGAAAGAGTGGAAGGCTGAGATCCTGAGACTGAGGGAGGCAGAGAGCCAGAGGGAGGCAGAGAGCCAGAGAGAGGAAGAGAGCCAGAGAGAGGCAGAGAGAGAGAGAGATGCAGAGAGAGAGAGAGAGGCAGAGATACAGAGAGAAGCAGAGAGACAGAGAGAAGCAGAGAGACAGAGGGAGGCAGAGAGACAGAGAGAGGCAGAGAGACAGAGAGAAGCAGAGAGACAGAGAGAAGCAGAGAGACAGAGGGAAGCAGAGAGAGCCACAGAAGCAATGGATTACCAGAGAAAACTGCAGGAGATCCACAGACTCAAACAACTGCTGGATCTACTGATGGTGGACCTACAACTGGCCCACGTAAGACATGTCATTGTTATTATTAAAAGGCAGTGTATATTTACCCAGCTGAAAATGAATAGTGGCAGACAGCGGTACGCTAACCCAATGTTAACTTTTATTCCTTTCCTTAACCCTTACCTTAACCTCACTGAAACTATACCTAACCTTTACCTTAACCCAACCCTAGGTCCTGAACCTAACCTTCATTTATCTCAACCCCTATGCCTTTCTTCTGCCGGTTGAATATCCACTTCCTTATTAACGTCATTACTGTTGTTGTAGTTGATAACTGTATCTGTGCAGGTTGTAAATAACTGCATTAGTGAAGCATCATTTGTAGGAGTAATTTCTACAAGCATAAACATCAGAGGCAACATTGTTGTAACATCACACAAATTGTAACAGGAATTTCTCAAACCCCTAACTGAATGGGCAAGAAGGTTGTGTGTTTGTATTTGCACACATTTTGGACATAATTGATTCCATAAAATGTCTCATAATTTTTTCAAACCATGTCAATACATTAATTGACAATGAATTGTCCAGATGAATTGATCAACATGACCCTGCTATTGATGTTGTCCAGTGTTTGATTCAATTACCTAGCTAGGTTGTATTTCTGTGTATCATTCTCTGCAAATCCTTTGAAAGTATGTCTTGGTAATAGATTATCACTAATTTAACCTTTTAAAATGAAGCAAGAGATTGAGAGATTGAGGCTATGGCAGAAAGTCATGGAGGAGCAGCGACCAAGACTGGCCTGGAACAACAGACCTATTGAAACAGGAAGAGAGAGGGAAAGAGAGAGGGAAAAAGAGAGAGAAAGGGAGATGGAAAGTGAGAATAAAGCAGAATTGGAAAGACAAGAAATGAAGAAGAAAGTGGAACAGGCAGAAGAAACGATAAAAGCGTTAGAACGAGAGATTGAGAGATTGAAAGAGATTGAGAAGGAAATCATATTTGAAAGAGAAAGAGACATGCGTATTGCAGAGAATGAGAAAGTCAAACTGGTTAACGAAAAGGTAAAAGAGTTAGAGAGAGAGGTTGAGAGACTGAAAGAAGATATGACAACAAAAGAGTTTCAATACAAAATCAAATTTGAAAGAGCGAAAGAAGCGTTTAGAAGACAGAATGAGAGAGTGAAACAGGTTAACCAAAATGTACTAGTGTTAGACAGAGAGGTTGTGAGAATGAAAGAAGAGATTAGATTGAAAGACGAGACTGAACCAGAGAGAACATTTGATAGAGACAGAGAGAGAGAAAATGATTGGAGACGAAGTGAAGAGGAGATGAAAAATAGAGTGGAGAGAGAGATGGAGATGGAGACAGCCCTCATCAATGACAAAAATACGTCTGAATTGGAGGAAGTCTTCAAGAAAATCAAGGAACAGCAGATAGAATTAGAAAATATGGAAACAGACAAATATAAATGGAAACAGAACCAAATGGACATGGAGGAGAAGATGGAGGGTGAGCACAACAAACAGAAAGAGGTAGAAAGAAAGAGAATGGAGAAAATACCAAAACAGAGACAAGAAGAAGATGAGAAGAAGAAGGAGATGGAGAGAGAAGAAGAAGAGGAGAGACGCAAAGCGAAGCACATAGAGATGGAAGATGAAGAAAGAGAGAGGGAGAAAGAGAGACAGAGACAGATCAACAGGAAGAGAATGGAGAAGAGACAGAAAATTATGGAAAGAGAAGAAGAGAGACAGAGAGAGATTGAAAGAGAGATTGAAGAAGAAAGATGTAAACAGAAGCAAATAGAGATGGAAGAGGAAGAACGAGAGAGGGAGAAAGAGAGACAGAGAGAGATCAAAAGAAAGAGAATGGAGAAGAGACAGAAAATTATGGAAAGAGAAGAAGAGAGACAGAAAGAGATTGAAAGAGAGCACGAAGAAGAAAGATGTAAACAGAAGAAAATAGAGATGGAAGAGAAAGAAAGAGAAGAAGAGAGACAGAGAGAGATTGAAAGAGAGCACGAAGAAGAAAGATGTAAACAGAAGCAAATAGAGATGGAAGAGGAAGAACGAGAGAGGGAGAAAGAGAGACAGAGAGAGATCAAAAGAAAGAGAATGGAGAAGAGACAGAAAAACATGGAAAGAGAAGTGAGACAGAAAGAGATTGAAAGAGAGCACGAAGAAGAAAGATGTAAACAGAAGCAAATAGAGATGGAAGAGGAAGAACGAGAGAGGGAGAAGAGACAGAGAGAGATCAAAAGAAAGATAATGGAAAAGAGACAAAAACATATCGAAAGAGAAGAAGAGAGACAGAAAGAGATTGAAAGAGAGAATGAAGAACAACTATTTAAACAGAAGCAAATAGAGATGGAAGAGGAAGAACGAGAGAGGGAGAAAGAGAGACAGAGAGAGATCAAAAGAAAGAGAATGGAGAAGAGACAGAAAAACATGGAAAGAGAAGTGAGACAGAAAGAGATTGAAAGAGAGAATGAAGAACAACTATTTAAACAGAAGCAAATAGAGATGGAAGAGGAAGAAAGAGAAGAAGAGAGACAGAGAGAGATCCAAAGAGAGAATGATGAAGAAATGTGTAAACAGAAGCAAAAAGAGATGGAAGAGGAAGTACAAGAGAAGGAGAAAGAGAGACAGAGAGAGATCAAAAGAAAGATCATGGAAAAGAGACAAAAACATATCAGAAGAGAAGAAGAGAGAGAGAAAGAGATTGAAAGAGAGAATGAAGAAGAAAGATGTAAACAGAAGAAAATAGAGATGGAAGAGAAAGAAAGAGAAGAAGAGAGACAGAAAGATATTGAAAGAGAGAATGAAGAACAACTATTTAAACAGAAGCAAATAGAGATGGAAGAGGAAGAAAGAGAAGAAGAGAGACAGAGAGAGATCAAAAGAGAGAATGATGAAGAAAGATGTCAACAGAAGCAAATAGAGATGGAAGAGGAAGAAAGAGAAGAAGAGAGACAGAGAGCGATCGAAGAGAAAGAGAGACAGAGAGAGATGGGAGAGAAAGAAAGACGACAACAACAAGTGGAGAGAAAGATAATGTTTGAGAGAGATCAAGAAGAAGAAAATATATGGAAACAGAAGCAAATTGACATGGAGAAGGAGGGAAGAGAGAGGGAGAAAGACAATGACAATCAGAGAGAGATGGAATTAAAAGATCAGCAACAGAAAGAGATGGAGAAAGAAAAGATGATTATGAGAGAAAGGGAGGAAGCAGGAAGAAGAAAGGAAGGGCAGAAAAATATTTTGGGGGAAATTGAGGGACAGAATGAACTGGAGAAAGAACAGGAGAGAGAGATGGAAGAAAAGCAGGAAGTGATTAAGGAAGCAGAGGAAGAGTACAGGGAAAGAGAAGAGAGAGGAAAGGAAGTAAGCATGAAGAAACATGTAGTTAATGTTAAAGCAAAAGCACGGGAAGTCTTCAATAGGCGTAAAGAGAGGAGGTTAGAAGTGTTGAAGGGGGAGCGAGAACACATAGAAAGAGGACAACAAATCAGGAGGGAGAAGGAGGAAAGACGGCTGGAGATGGAAAGAAAACAGGAGAGGGCAAGACAACAAGAGGAGCAGGATAAAAAAAGAGAGATTGAAATTGCTAGACAGAAAGAAATGTTGAGACTAAGAGAGGAGAGGCAGAGAGAGGAAGAGAGAGAGGAGGAGAGAAAGAAAGCCATCAAATGCCATTTATCTTTAATCAGAGAGAGAGAAGAAATAATACAGGCAAAAAAAAGAGAGGAGATGGTGGAAGAGGAAAGAAGGGAGATCCTTGAGTACAAGATGGGTGAGTTAGAGGAGGAGGAAAAAGAAGATGACAAGGAGGACATTCTCCCACCCGATAAAAGTATCCGAAGGAGAGCTGTGGGCTGGGTGAATAAAAAATGGGAGAAGAGGAACCTCAGAAAGATAGAGAGAACGTATCAGAGAGAGGCTGAGGAGGGCCATAAGATCGTCCACATAGGTAAGACCTGTTTTCCCTCTACTTATGACATCATCCTCTTTAGTCTCCTCTACACACATTTGTTCCACACCAGTCATCATGTTGCATCATTGTTTCAATATAAAACTACTGTCCAAAGAATATGTTAGCTGACATGGCTCATTGAGTGACTGACTGACATAACAAGAAAAATACTGCTGATAACAACCACGTTTTTAAATGGTACCTTGTGTCATCTACTAGTCTAACTCTCAAGACTAAGTAGAGACCCAGAAAGAGTTCGTAAAAACACACACACAAAAACGTGTTTTGGGGGGATCCGGGGGCTACTAGTGGCCATGGGGCCCTAAGTGATCACATATGCCCTGGCACTATACAAAGAATAGGTGCCATTCTGGACTCATGTTCAACTTAGGGCCAGGTCAATTCGGGATGGGAATTATTGCACTTTATTGACAAATTCCATGCCTTGCTCGACTGAAAAGAGTAAAGAATCATTGAGATCCAATTGTGTTTTCTATTCTTCATTCCCTGTGTCCATTACATTTAAGTTGATACCAGATCCACTAAGATGAATGTGAACTCTACTTCTTCTCCCCTCCCAGCCATCCCTGGACACACAAGGCTAACATCCACCATGACCCGGGCAGAGAGAGAGAGGGAGAAGAGGAAGGAGCTGCTGAAGGCTGAGGAGAGAAGGAAGAAAATGGAGGATTTCAATAAGCAGTGGAGAGAGCGGTCCCTGCTTAAAAAACAGACTCATCAACAACTGAAGGAGGAGAGGGAGAGGATGAAGGAAAACTACCTGGAGCAGATGAATCTGGAGGCTGATGCTCAAATCAACACCCGGTGTCTAACCACCCAACACAGCCACGATTACAACCACGGTCAGGAGTTGCCCGGGTGGGCCAATGGCCAACAAGTAAGCCAAGAGCCCACTGGATCTGCTGATGGCCACCAGGAAAGGCCAAGGAGGCAACAGGCATGGGCAGAGAACCAGGAGGGGAGTTCAGAGAACCAGCTGGCACCAGAGAACCATCAGGGGGGGCCAGACAGCCAGCAGCTAGAAGCTCCAGAAGAGGTTGAAACATCAGAGCGAATCTCCAAGACAAAGAAAAAGCCAAGCATCTGGAAGAAAATTAGGATGAGGTAAAGAATGTTTAAACATCTATTCATGTTTTACACTGTTAATATACATGTCATCACTTTAAAAAGTGACATTATCCAAATGTGAGGGTTTAGTGTACATGCAACACACATGTAAATATATAGATTCTTACCTGTCTCTGTGATGTCTTACAGCCTTCCTGACGTGCTGTCTGCCTAGAGCTGGAACTCGATGAAGCCACAGTTCCACTGAGGTTACGTTGGTAATTAAAAGTGTCGCCCAATAATTCCTCCTCCTCTTTAAGTCATCGAGCCACATTTCTTCCTCAAAACATTATAGTCTCCTCAAGCCAGCAAGTATCCTCTTTATCAGGCAACAAACCATCGAAGGTCAGTGACCCTCCTCCCAAGAACAGAGACTCTCATCTGTATCCTAGTTAAATTCATCTCTGCTTACCACCTCTACAGTCCTAGAAAATATCCCAAAAATGGAAATGGTTTCAACAGAAGTCCTCCCCTCAGACCAGTGGCTCCACAGACCAGAGTTTCTCATCTTTATTCAAGTTGAATGCAACTCTGATCATTTCCACCACCTCTCCTGTTAAGGTGAGGTGCTGAAAAGGAGGTCTGGGAGGAGGTCTGCAGGTAGCCTGGACCGGACCGGTAGCAGCTAAGTTGCTGGCTCCATCCCCGGGCAGAGCTGCTCAAGTCAGGCCAGTGATGTTTGATGATGTCATTTTTGTTTGCAAAGTTTTATTCTTTAATAAAAGCATTTAGTAAAAAAGCAATATTGTTGTTACGGTGTGGATTGTTTTGTTATTTATTAGAATTGAAACATCCAGTAGTCATGGTAGATGTTAGACTTTCAATGAGACACCTAACATTCCATCAGTTTGATACAATGTGTGACATGTTATATTAGAGAGGAGTCCTCTATACACATCTATTTTAGACCATAGGAGAAATATCAGATTGAAATAGCTTCTCTAAGAATCTGAGGAGAGAGCAACAGTAGACGCATCGTTAGCTCTCCCACCTCCAGTTCAGTACTCGGGTCATTCCACCAATTGAGTACCTTTTGGGGAGTGTAACTTTATATTTCACCTAATTCTAACATTCTGTCATAAAGAGCACATGTTCAACTTAATATAAAACATATTTTCCCATCTCAAAGTAACAAATACATACTATAGTAAGTGCCTATTAAGTGCCAAATAAAGTGACAGGGTTGACTGTAACAGAGTTGACTATTTCATCTAGAATCAACCATAGATCCCCATGTGACAGGGGGAATGGAATGCAAGCTTACCAAACACATGTAAATAGTTTAAACATGTCTAGACTGTCTATCTATAGGTAACAGGGTTGGTGTGTTATAATTCACCCACCCAGGGCATTATGTGCGGCTTGCTGAAGGAAGGCTCAGTGTCTGCAAGCTGTACGTAACGCCCTGGACCAGAGCTACACATTACCCACCTCAGGCCATCATGGACAGTCAACTCATCACATTCACATACTGTAAGTCACAGTTGTGTGATTTGTGTTATTAAAGACAGTTAAATTGAGCAGAAGTTGAATTATTATTTTAATATTGTAGTAAATTGTCTGAGTTCACTTCCTAAATAATGTGTTGACATTCCTTTGCTCCCAGCTACAAGCAGGCAGAGATGGAGGTTTACTTCCCGAGAGAAGAGAAGAAGACCTATACAGAGAAGGAAGCCCACATGCTTGAGTTGATGGGGAAGGATCGAATGATCCGAAATCAGAAGAAGGAGATGGGCAGACTTCAAGTGTGCCTCTGGGAGGAGGAAAAGAAGAAGAGGAATGGTGGAACGGAGAAGGACAAGATCATTGAACAATTAGAGTCTGAGACAGACCATCTCCGAGCCCTTTTAAAAGACGAAAGGAGGAGAAGAAGAGTAGAAAGGGGTATCATGAAAGAGTGGAAGGCTGAGATCCTGAGACTGAGGGAGGCAGAGAGCCAGAGGGAGGCAGAGAGCCAGAGAGAGGAAGAGAGCCAGAGAGAGGCAGAGAGAGAGAGAGATGCAGAGAGAGAGAGAGAGGCAGAGATACAGAGAGAAGCAGAGAGACAGAGAGAAGCAGAGAGACAGAGGGAGGCAGAGAGACAGAGAGAGGCAGAGAGACAGAGAGAAGCAGAGAGACAGAGAGAAGCAGAGAGACAGAGGGAAGCAGAGAGAGCCACAGAAGCAATGGATTACCAGAGAAAACTGCAGGAGATCCACAGACTCAAACAACTGCTGGATCTACTGATGGTGGACCTACAACTGGCCCACGTAAGACATGTCATTGTTATTATTAAAAGGCAGTGTATATTTACCCAGCTGAAAATGAATAGTGGCAGACAGCGGTACGCTAACCCAATGTTAACTTTTATTCCTTTCCTTAACCCTTACCTTAACCTCACTGAAACTATACCTAACCTTTACCTTAACCCAACCCTAGGTCCTGAACCTAACCTTCATTTATCTCAACCCCTATGCCTTTCTTCTGCCGGTTGAATATCCACTTCCTTATTAACGTCATTACTGTTGTTGTAGTTGATAACTGTATCTGTGCAGGTTGTAAATAACTGCATTAGTGAAGCATCATTTGTAGGAGTAATTTCTACAAGCATAAACATCAGAGGCAACATTGTTGTAACATCACACAAATTGTAACAGGAATTTCTCAAACCCCTAACTGAATGGGCAAGAAGGTTGTGTGTTTGTATTTGCACACATTTTGGACATAATTGATTCCATAAAATGTCTCATAATTTTTTCAAACCATGTCAATACATTAATTGACAATGAATTGTCCAGATGAATTGATCAACATGACCCTGCTATTGATGTTGTCCAGTGTTTGATTCAATTACCTAGCTAGGTTGTATTTCTGTGTATCATTCTCTGCAAATCCTTTGAAAGTATGTCTTGGTAATAGATTATCACTAATTTAACCTTTTAAAATGAAGCAAGAGATTGAGAGATTGAGGCTATGGCAGAAAGTCATGGAGGAGCAGCGACCAAGACTGGCCTGGAACAACAGACCTATTGAAACAGGAAGAGAGAGGGAAAGAGAGAGGGAAAAAGAGAGAGAAAGGGAGATGGAAAGTGAGAATAAAGCAGAATTGGAAAGACAAGAAATGAAGAAGAAAGTGGAACAGGCAGAAGAAACGATAAAAGCGTTAGAACGAGAGATTGAGAGATTGAAAGAGATTGAGAAGGAAATCATATTTGAAAGAGAAAGAGACATGCGTATTGCAGAGAATGAGAAAGTCAAACTGGTCAACGAAAAGGTAAAAGAGTTAGAGAGAGAGGTTGAGAGACTGAAAGAAGATATGACAACAAAAGAGTTTCAATACAAAATCAAATTTGAAAGAGCGAAAGAAGCGTTTAGAAGACAGAATGAGAGAGTGAAACAGGTTAACCAAAATGTACTAGTGTTAGACAGAGAGGTTGTGAGAATGAAAGAAGAGATTAGATTGAAAGACGAGACTGAACCAGAGAGAACATTTGATAGAGACAGAGAGAGAGAAAATGATTGGAGACGAAGTGAAGAGGAGATGAAAAATAGAGTGGAGAGAGAGATGGAGATGGAGACAGCCCTCATCAATGACAAAAATACGTCTGAATTGGAGGAAGTCTTCAAGAAAATCAAGGAACAGCAGATAGAATTAGAAAATATGGAAACAGACAAATATAAATGGAAACAGAACCAAATGGACATGGAGGAGAAGATGGAGGGTGAGCACAACAAACAGAAAGAGGTAGAAAGAAAGAGAATGGAGAAAATACCAAAACAGAGACAAGAAGAAGATGAGAAGAAGAAGGAGATGGAGAGAGAAGAAGAAGAGGAGAGACGCAAAGCGAAGCACATAGAGATGGAAGATGAAGAAAGAGAGAGGGAGAAAGAGAGACAGAGACAGATCAACAGGAAGAGAATGGAGAAGAGACAGAAAATTATGGAAAGAGAAGAAGAGAGACAGAGAGAGATTGAAAGAGAGATTGAAGAAGAAAGATGTAAACAGAAGCAAATAGAGATGGAAGAGGAAGAACGAGAGAGGGAGAAAGAGAGACAGAGAGAGATCAAAAGAAAGAGAATGGAGAAGAGACAGAAAATTATGGAAAGAGAAGAAGAGAGACAGAAAGAGATTGAAAGAGAGCACGAAGAAGAAAGATGTAAACAGAAGAAAATAGAGATGGAAGAGAAAGAAAGAGAAGAAGAGAGACAGAGAGAGATTGAAAGAGAGCACGAAGAAGAAAGATGTAAACAGAAGCAAATAGAGATGGAAGAGGAAGAACGAGAGAGGGAGAAAGAGAGACAGAGAGAGATCAAAAGAAAGAGAATGGAGAAGAGACAGAAAAACATGGAAAGAGAAGTGAGACAGAAAGAGATTGAAAGAGAGCACGAAGAAGAAAGATGTAAACAGAAGCAAATAGAGATGGAAGAGGAAGAACGAGAGAGGGAGAAGAGACAGAGAGAGATCAAAAGAAAGATAATGGAAAAGAGACAAAAACATATCGAAAGAGAAGAAGAGAGACAGAAAGAGATTGAAAGAGAGAATGAAGAACAACTATTTAAACAGAAGCAAATAGAGATGGAAGAGGAAGAACGAGAGAGGGAGAAAGAGAGACAGAGAGAGATCAAAAGAAAGAGAATGGAGAAGAGACAGAAAAACATGGAAAGAGAAGTGAGACAGAAAGAGATTGAAAGAGAGAATGAAGAACAACTATTTAAACAGAAGCAAATAGAGATGGAAGAGGAAGAAAGAGAAGAAGAGAGACAGAGAGAGATCCAAAGAGAGAATGATGAAGAAATGTGTAAACAGAAGCAAAAAGAGATGGAAGAGGAAGTACAAGAGAAGGAGAAAGAGAGACAGAGAGAGATCAAAAGAAAGATCATGGAAAAGAGACAAAAACATATCAGAAGAGAAGAAGAGAGAGAGAAAGAGATTGAAAGAGAGAATGAAGAAGAAAGATGTAAACAGAAGAAAATAGAGATGGAAGAGAAAGAAAGAGAAGAAGAGAGACAGAAAGATATTGAAAGAGAGAATGAAGAACAACTATTTAAACAGAAGCAAATAGAGATGGAAGAGGAAGAAAGAGAAGAAGAGAGACAGAGAGAGATCAAAAGAGAGAATGATGAAGAAAGATGTCAACAGAAGCAAATAGAGATGGAAGAGGAAGAAAGAGAAGAAGAGAGACAGAGAGCGATCGAAGAGAAAGAGAGACAGAGAGAGATGGGAGAGAAAGAAAGACGACAACAACAAGTGGAGAGAAAGATAATGTTTGAGAGAGATCAAGAAGAAGAAAATATATGGAAACAGAAGCAAATTGACATGGAGAAGGAGGGAAGAGAGAGGGAGAAAGACAATGACAATCAGAGAGAGATGGAATTAAAAGATCAGCAACAGAAAGAGATGGAGAAAGAAAAGATGATTATGAGAGAAAGGGAGGAAGCAGGAAGAAGAAAGGAAGGGCAGAAAAATATTTTGGGGGAAATTGAGGGACAGAATGAACTGGAGAAAGAACAGGAGAGAGAGATGGAAGAAAAGCAGGAAGTGATTAAGGAAGCAGAGGAAGAGTACAGGGAAAGAGAAGAGAGAGGAAAGGAAGTAAGCATGAAGAAACATGTAGTTAATGTTAAAGCAAAAGCACGGGAAGTCTTCAATAGGCGTAAAGAGAGGAGGTTAGAAGTGTTGAAGGGGGAGCGAGAACACATAGAAAGAGGACAACAAATCAGGAGGGAGAAGGAGGAAAGACGGCTGGAGATGGAAAGAAAACAGGAGAGGGCAAGACAACAAGAGGAGCAGGATAAAAAAAGAGAGATTGAAATTGCTAGACAGAAAGAAATGTTGAGACTAAGAGAGGAGAGGCAGAGAGAGGAAGAGAGAGAGGAGGAGAGAAAGAAAGCCATCAAATGCCATTTATCTTTAATCAGAGAGAGAGAAGAAATAATACAGGCAAAAAAAAGAGAGGAGATGGTGGAAGAGGAAAGAAGGGAGATCCTTGAGTACAAGATGGGTGAGTTAGAGGAGGAGGAAAAAGAAGATGACAAGGAGGACATTCTCCCACCCGATAAAAGTATCCGAAGGAGAGCTGTGGGCTGGGTGAATAAAAAATGGGAGAAGAGGAACCTCAGAAAGATAGAGAGAACGTATCAGAGAGAGGCTGAGGAGGGCCATAAGATCGTCCACATAGGTAAGACCTGTTTTCCCTCTACTTATGACATCATCCTCTTTAGTCTCCTCTACACACATTTGTTCCACACCAGTCATCATGTTGCATCATTGTTTCAATATAAAACTACTGTCCAAAGAATATGTTAGCTGACATGGCTCATTGAGTGACTGACTGACATAACAAGAAAAATACTGCTGATAACAACCACGTTTTTAAATGGTACCTTGTGTCATCTACTAGTCTAACTCTCAAGACTAAGTAGAGACCCAGAAAGAGTTCGTAAAAACACACACACAAAAACGTGTTTTGGGGGGATCCGGGGGCTACTAGTGGCCATGGGGCCCTAAGTGATCACATATGCCCTGGCACTATACAAAGAATAGGTGCCATTCTGGACTCATGTTCAACTTAGGGCCAGGTCAATTCGGGATGGGAATTATTGCACTTTATTGACAAATTCCATGCCTTGCTCGACTGAAAAGAGTAAAGAATCATTGAGATCCAATTGTGTTTTCTATTCTTCATTCCCTGTGTCCATTACATTTAAGTTGATACCAGATCCACTAAGATGAATGTGAACTCTACTTCTTCTCCCCTCCCAGCCATCCCTGGACACACAAGGCTAACATCCACCATGACCCGGGCAGAGAGAGAGAGGGAGAAGAGGAAGGAGCTGCTGAAGGCTGAGGAGAGAAGGAAGAAAATGGAGGATTTCAATAAGCAGTGGAGAGAGCGGTCCCTGCTTAAAAAACAGACTCATCAACAACTGAAGGAGGAGAGGGAGAGGATGAAGGAAAACTACCTGGAGCAGATGAATCTGGAGGCTGATGCTCAAATCAACACCCGGTGTCTAACCACCCAACACAGCCACGATTACAACCACGGTCAGGAGTTGCCCGGGTGGGCCAATGGCCAACAAGTAAGCCAAGAGCCCACTGGATCTGCTGATGGCCACCAGGAAAGGCCAAGGAGGCAACAGGCATGGGCAGAGAACCAGGAGGGGAGTTCAGAGAACCAGCTGGCACCAGAGAACCATCAGGGGGGGCCAGACAGCCAGCAGCTAGAAGCTCCAGAAGAGGTTGAAACATCAGAGCGAATCTCCAAGACAAAGAAAAAGCCAAGCATCTGGAAGAAAATTAGGATGAGGTAAAGAATGTTTAAACATCTATTCATGTTTTACACTGTTAATATACATGTCATCACTTTAAAAAGTGACATTATCCAAATGTGAGGGTTTAGTGTACATGCAACACACATGTAAATATATAGATTCTTACCTGTCTCTGTGATGTCTTACAGCCTTCCTGACGTGCTGTCTGCCTAGAGCTGGAACTCGATGAAGCCACAGTTCCACTGAGGTTACGTTGGTAATTAAAAGTGTCGCCCAATAATTCCTCCTCCTCTTTAAGTCATCGAGCCACATTTCTTCCTCAAAACATTATAGTCTCCTCAAGCCAGCAAGTATCCTCTTTATCAGGCAACAAACCATCGAAGGTCAGTGACCCTCCTCCCAAGAACAGAGACTCTCATCTGTATCCTAGTTAAATTCATCTCTGCTTACCACCTCTACAGTCCTAGAAAATATCCCAAAAATGGAAATGGTTTCAACAGAAGTCCTCCCCTCAGACCAGTGGCTCCACAGACCAGAGTTTCTCATCTTTATTCAAGTTGAATGCAACTCTGATCATTTCCACCACCTCTCCTGTTAAGGTGAGGTGCTGAAAAGGAGGTCTGGGAGGAGGTCTGCAGGTAGCCTGGACCGGACCGGTAGCAGCTAAGTTGCTGGCTCCATCCCCGGGCAGAGCTGCTCAAGTCAGGCCAGTGATGTTTGATGATGTCATTTTTGTTTGCAAAGTTTTATTCTTTAATAAAAGCATTTAGTAAAAAAGCAATATTGTTGTTACGGTGTGGATTGTTTTGTTATTTATTAGAATTGAAACATCCAGTAGTCATGGTAGATGTTAGACTTTCAATGAGACACCTAACATTCCATCAGTTTGATACAATGTGTGACATGTTATATTAGAGAGGAGTCCTCTATACACATCTATTTTAGACCATAGGAGAAATATCAGATTGAAATAGCTTCTCTAAGAATCTGAGGAGAGAGCAACAGTAGACGCATCGTTAGCTCTCCCACCTCCAGTTCAGTACTCGGGTCATTCCACCAATTGAGTACCTTTTGGGGAGTGTAACTTTATATTTCACCTAATTCTAACATTCTGTCATAAAGAGCACATGTTCAACTTAATATAAAACATATTTTCCCATCTCAAAGTAACAAATACATACTATAGTAAGTGCCTATTAAGTGCCAAATAAAGTGACAGGGTTGACTGTAACAGAGTTGACTATTTCATCTAGAATCAACCATAGATCCCCATGTGACAGGGGGAATGGAATGCAAGCTTACCAAACACATGTAAATAGTTTAAACATGTCTAGACTGTCTATCTATAGGTAACAGGGTTGGTGTGTTATAATTCACCCACCCAGTGGTGATTGCAGCATGTACATCTTGGTGGGGAAAACTCCCCCAAAATGTTTTAGATGAATGCCAGCAAAGCCACTACACAACACAACACTAAACAATACATTAATTGCACTATAACTTTAACAAACGGTGCCCACAAACTGTTAGGGTCGACATGAAGCTGTCCCAACAGCAGAGCTTTCTTTTCAGCACCATGGAGATAATCCTTTTTTAAAACCATAGCTGATATGGCTGACTTGCTTAAACAAATGTGGATTCTGCTAATAATTGAGATGTACAAACTATGGTACAAGGGGACAACGAGTGGACTACAGGACATTTGTAATTTAGATTAAGACAATGAGAGAGCTAGGATGGATGTTGTCAATATAACCATTTGTTCAGCACTTTTGAAATGTACAGCGACAGAATTTTGAACATGGGCCATTCTTACAGTATTCTCCCTGTACACCAAGTCATAACTGCATATAAGCAGACAATGAAAGCTCGTACAATATTCAATGATTACATTTCTCTAAAACAGGCTATAGTCTACATGTGCACCATCAAGTCAGAACGGTAGGCAAAGTTATGAGAGGGGAAAGGGACAAAATTATTAGGGTGAGGCACATGGGCTACTAACAGCTTACTACACAACATACACTTAGTATTACTTTCTTAGATACAGTATACATATCTCCCTGTAACGATATTCGTCTTCCTCTGACGAGGAGTATGAAGGATCGGACCAATATGCAGCGTGATACGTGTCCATGTTGATCATTTATTAACATTGAACAAAAAAAACTAAATAACAAGGACAACGAACGAAAACAAAACAGATCTGTCTGGTGAAGACACAGAGACAGAAAACAATCACCCACCTCTAAAATGGGGAAAACAGTATGATTCTCAATCAGAGACAACGAACGACATCTGTCTCTGATTGAGAACCATACCAGGCCAAACACATAAATACTACATAGAAAAAATAACATAGACTCCCCACCCCAACTCACGCCCTGACCAAACTAACACAAAGACATAATAAAGGAACTAAGGTCAGAACGTGACACTCCCAGGCATATTACATAATTTATAGAGAAGCTTCCAACCACTCAGGAGTCATGCTGAATAGCAGGCTAGTGATTGCTTTGTTAAGGTTGAAGTTAGCCACTGATTCCTTCCAAACCACTCATTGTTGAATTTGCGATTTCCAACTTTTTGTGTTTATTTGGAAAGGTTGATGAGCACTGATACTTTTTATCTATAATTTCTCTTCATATGACAAGGATTGAAAAGGATTTGCCAGTAGATTGTTGACTGGATGCATGATGATGACTGCTAGCTTGGTAGCTATGATTTTGAAAATATGATGTTGAACCAATCACGGCGCAACCAGAGAACATTGTGCAGCTTTATTAACTCAATGATTTTTTAAAAAGTAGACATTTCCAAAATAACATGCAAAGCAGGCAACATATAAATATATATATCAAATCAAATCAAATTTATTTATATAGCCCTTCGTACATCAGCTGATATCTCAAAGTGCTGTACAGAAACCCAGCCTAAAACCCCAAACAGCAAGCAATGCAGGTGTAGAAGCACGGTGGCTAGGAAAAACTCCCTAGAAAGGCCAAAACCTAGGAAGAAACCTAGAGAGGAACCAGGCTATGTGGGGTGGCCAGTCCTCTTCTGGCTGTGCCGGGTGGAGATTATAACAGAACATGGTCAAGATGTTCAAATGTTCATAAATGACCAGCATGGTCGAATAATAAGGCAGAACAGTTGAAACTGGAGCAGCAGCACAGTCAGGTGGACTGGGGACAGCAAGGAGTCATCATGTCAGGTATTCCTGGGGCATGGTCCTAGGGCTCAGGTCCTCCGAGAGAGAGAAAGAAAGAGAGAATTAGAGAGAGCATATGTGGGATGGCCAGTCCTCTTCTGGCTGTGCCGGGTGGAGATTATAACAGAACATGGTCAAGATGTTCAAATGTTCATAAATGACCAGCATGGTCGAATAATAAGGCAGAACAGTTGAAACTGGAGCAGCAGCACAGTCAGGTGGACTGGGGACAGCAAGGAGTCATCATGTCAGGTATTCCTGGGGCATGGTCCTAGGGCTCAGGTCCTCCGAGAGAGAGAAAGAAAGAGAGAATTAGAGAGAGCATATGTGGGATGGCCAGTCCTCTTCTGGCTGTGCCGGGTGGAGATTATAACAGAACATGGCCAAGATGTTCAAATGTTCATAAATGACCAGCATGGTCGAATAATAATAAGGCAGAACAGTTGAAAGAAACTGGAGCAGCAGCACAGCCAGGTGGACTGGTGACAGCAAGGAGTCATCATGTCAGGTAGTCCTGGGGCATGGTCCTAGGGCTCAGGTCCTCCGAGAGAGAGAAAGAGAGAATTAGAGAACGCACACTTAGATTCACACAGGACACCGAATAGGACAGGAGAAGTACTCCAGATATAACAAACTGACCCTAGCACCCCGACACATAAACTACTGCAGCATAAATACTGGAGGCTGAGACAGGAGGGGTCAGGAGACACTGTGGCCCCATCCGAGGACACCCCCGGACAGGGCCAAAAGGAAGGATATAACCCCACCCACTTTGCCAAAGCACAGCCCCCACACCACTAGAGGGATATCTTCAACCACCAACTTACCATCCTGAGACAAGGCTGAGTATAGCCCACAAAGACCTCCGCCACGGCACAACCCAAGGGGGGGGGGGGGGGGAGAGCCAACCCAGACATATATATTGTTGTTAAACACGTGGGGCTCAAAACGGGTGTGGCTCCGCCCCACCTGCCCTTAATGACGGCTCGCCACTGACAACACTATAATCAAAGATGATTCTATGATGAATACATTATTATTAAAAGATGAGCTCAACGTTTTTATTGGTGAATCAATATTGAATGATTTAATCATACAGTGTTTTACAGTGGTGAAGTTAGCTTTATATTAAAGATTCAGACTTTGCTCTTCAAACCTCTTCAACGGAACATGCAAGGTTGACTAGGCTACCGGGGGCGGCAGGTATCCTAGTGGTTAGAGTGTTGGGTCAGTAACCGAAAGGTTGCTAGATAGAATCCCCGAGCTGACAAGGTAAAAATCTGTCATTCCTCCCCTGAACACGGCAGTTAACCTACTGTTCCTAGCTAGTTGTTGTAAATAAGAATTTGTTCTTAACTGACTGAACTAGTTAAATAAATAAAAAAACATATATAAATCTAATATTCTAAATCAGCTGATGATAGTGAATAAGTTAAACCACTTGTTTTTACCATTCGGTGTCATATTCACTTTTTGGAGGTGAAATGTAGCTAAAAATGTGCCATCCTCTGCTCAGAGGGTTAAGGGTCCCGTCTTAAAACTGCATCGCATACAATTGCCTGTAAATGAAAAATATCAATACCTTCTCAACGACATGACATAGAGATCTCAAACAAATTTGACACTGTTAAGAGACCTCTTTTCTCAAATGCAATTAGTTACATTTTTTTTAACTTCTATAAAATCTACTAAAAGTAAAACAAGTTACTTTACATAAAAATACTTTTAAAAAACCAATATCTTCCACCCCATTAGACTTTCATGAAAACAACACACTGTTGTTGGTTCAGGGACATCATCCCTCCAATCAACAGCAATTTGTGTTTGTATTTGTTGGCTTTGGATACTTTTTTACAAACATTCTTTAAATTTGCATGAATAATACTTTAACATGTCAATAGATTCCACAATTTGGTAACGGAATTATGAGTTTTAATCACTTAATAATTCACAAACAAAATATACATCAGAAAAATCACTAGAACTAATTGTTAGCTCCACCATTACTGGTTACTTCTGTGAACGTTCATTATCCTCCCTCCTCACAAAGACAAATGTGAAAATATCTTGAAGTTATGTGGGGTTTTGGTAACGGAATTACAAGGCACAAGACAATATTACCAAAACGATTTCTCCAAACCCAAATGTAAGTGTTGATAATAGTAGTCAGGGGTCTTTATGTCAACATGATTCTGTTTTTATGTAGTTCTGATATTGGACCTCTTTAGACTTTTTCTGGTGATGTTTTCTAAGATCCCTTTTCCATCTGTTTACCCAGAAATCAAAGCCTTCACTGGTTGAAAAATGTATCTAGAATTACATTTACCAAAAATATACACTCTTAGATTTCATTTCACACCCAATTACACATGCTCCTATGAACGTCATAATTGGTGCTTAAATCAAAATCTAATTTTATTGGTCACAACACATGGTTAGTAGATGTTATTGGGAGTCTAGCGAAATGCTTGTGCTTCTAGTTCCGACAGTGCAGTATTATCTAACAAGTAATATCTAACAATTTCACAAATACCTAATAGACAATCCTTTTACATGGAAATGCCCTACTGTACCTCTAGAGATACTATCCATCGCCAACTAGTAATAAAGTGGTCGGGCTGGTTGCTACTGGCCTCTCCAGCTTCAGCCTGAATCCCACCCATGATGAGAGGAGGTTTACTGGACACACAGGGAGAACCTACAGTCTGAATCACACCCATGATGAGAGGAGGTTTACTGGACACACAGGGAGAAACTACAGTCTGAATCACACCCATGATGAGAGGAGGTTTACTGGACACACAGGGAGAAACTACAGTCTGAATCCCACCCATGATGAGACTACCTTTAAGGCATAAGGGTTTGGTTAACGTTAGGGTTGAGGTTAGGGTTAAGGTTAGGGTTAAGGTTAGGGTTAATGTTAGGGTTAAGGTTAGGGTTAAGGTTAGGGTCCGTTTTAGGTTTTGGTCAGACGGGCTGTCAATGGAATGTTGGTCAGAAAAGTCCATTTAGTCTTTCCCTTCTCAAACCTGTCCTCCACCTAACCAGTTCATATCATGTATTCCACCACCAGCACACCTGATTCACTAATCAGATGTTTGGATGATTAGTTGACCAGTGGTACAAAGTGGACTGGATCTAGGTGAACTATGTGGAGAGTCTTCCAGGGACAGTACAGTACAGACTGAGAAGCTAACAACAGTGTAGTTTACTCAACTCATTCAAACTATCATGACTATTGTTTAGAGAGAAGATCTGCACAAGGGCATAAAGTTTAAGATATAGCAAGAGAGGACAATATGGTGCAAGGTTGCCAAAGTGGAATCAAAAGTTATAGGCCTAATCATCAATCAAATATGAAATATAAAACCAAAATATAATCTACATATAAAGACAACATGTCATCTACATGTGTTATAGAATAGCTCCCTTCTCACATCCCAGGTCATGTTTGGACTGGAACGTGACAACTCAACGGGCTATGCGCATCTCCCCAATAGCCTACAGAAAACTTTCCTGAGTGCAATGTCATTAATGTGACCGATATGTACAGTATAATAAGCATAGTGAAGAAGGAAAAGATCCCACCTCTGACGCACAGCAGAGACATCACTGCTGAGATTTCCCCTGGAGCAAGAGTCCCTCAAGAATTTAAAAACAGGCATTGCGTTACAATGAATGTCCTCCCCAAACGCTTGTTGCATCGTGAACTATCCTCCCAGTCCCTTGGGATTTCAGCGGATGGATGATGCGCCTCTGCCATTTACTTGGATGAGAAGTTGGACGAACGCTCCTCCAGCTCACGATACGAAATGGTGGAGAACTACAGTGTGGTGATGTGTCGTTCACGAACGAACGGCTCTTTTTGAACGGATCTTTTTGTTGATCCTCGGGAACCGAATTGAATCGGTGAAAGAACCATTCCTCTGGCTCTATGATTTGCAAACTGCTACTACTGCTTGTTGAGCTCAGAACAACGTTTTTCTGTAGATAAATTACAACATCATTATCTAAAGGGGGTGAATCCTCACTGCAGAAACAATAAATAGTGGGGAGAGAGTTGTGATTGTATGTTTGTTTGTACAGTTATGGCTGTAATGTTATTATTTTGTGTTCTCACTAAACACCCACATTTGTATTTGTGTGGGAAATGTTTGTAGGCTATGGTTGCTGTTTGTATTTCATTGAACTTTAGGCCCATACAAAGACAAATCACACAACATAGAATTCCAAATAACCTTTGGCAAAAATACACGAAATAAAAGTCAAGTGAAAATAGTTATAAATGACTTTATCAATTATGAGTAGCTAAACATTATCGACTTTTGGACACTGATGCGCAGGAGAACCCCTAGCTGTCAATCAAGCAGGCGCGGTGAACGGATTATGACGCTCAAGCGTTCCAAATGACGCAACAATACAGCTCCAGACCAGAGAAAGTTAATGCCGAGGATATTATTCGGTTCAACACTAAAACTGAGGTTTGACACGTGTGATTTGAGGTGAGTCAAATATTTACAAAAGTTTACAATACATTAACCATCCGCTTCGTTATTTCTGTTGCTATCAATCACTCCATCTGTATCTACTCTTCTGTCTGTCTGTCGGACTATCTGAATTGTCTGTGTACTGTCTAGCCAGCATATGCCAGAAAGGTTCTTTCACAAAGGCTCATATTCACAAAGTCTCATAGAAGGAGTGCTGATCAATAATCAGTTAGGTCTTTTAAATTAAACTGAATACGTTTTGATGGACAGGAGGTCGACCTGATCCTAGATCAGCACTCCTACCCTGAAACACTTTGTGAACACAATCCAGGTGTACTGTGATTATGAAGTTGTGATGAGGTATTATTATATTAGTTGTGCTGATGCATGATGGGTTGTAGGCTAGAGCTTGAGGACTCAACTCTGAAGACTGTTTCTGAATTCACTGACCTGGTGAGTAAATGTTGTGTACAATGGCATCATCTAGTGACAGAAACATAGAAACACAGATTGTTGCTAAATGAAGGCATCTCTTTATTTTCCAGAAATAAAACTTGTAGACCTTTCCTGCAGTCTCTGAGGAGATGGACACCTCTTCTTCTTCTGGACGATCTCCGTCTCCTACTGGGACTGTCTTCTTACCCCCTCCTATCATGTGGAACAGTCTGTAAGTCATTCATCACATAACCTAGCTCTGGTCCAGGGCATTATGTGCGGCTTGCTGAAGGAAGGCTCAGTGTCTGCAAGCTGTACGTAACGCCCTGGACCAGAGTGACACATTACCCACCTCTGGCCATCATGGACAGTCAACTCATCACATTCACGTACTGTAAGTCACAGTTGTGTGATTTGTGTTATTAAAGACAGTTAAATTGAGCAGAAGTTGAATTATTATTTTAATATTGTAGTAAATTGTCTGAGTTCACTTCCTAAATAATGTGTTGACATTCCTTTGCTCCCAGCTACAAGCAGGCAGAGATGGAGGTTCACTTCCCGAGAGAAGAGAAGAAGACCTATACAGAGAAGGAAGCCCACATGCTTGAGTTGAGGGGGAAGAATCGAACAATCCGAAATCAGAAGAAGGAGATGGACAGACTCCAAGTGTGCCTCTGGGAGGAGGAAAAGAAGAAGAGGAATGGTGGAACGGAGAAGGACAAGATCATTGAACAATTACAGTTTGAGACAGACCATCTCCGAGCCCTTTTAAAAGATGAAAGGAGGAGAAGAAGAGTAGAAAGGGGTATCATGGAAGAGTGGAAGGCTGAGATCCTGAGACTGAGGGAGGCAGAGAGCCAGAGGGAGGCAGAGAGCCAGAGGGAGGCAGAGAGTCAGAGGGAGGCAGAGAGCCAGAGAGATGCAGAAAGACAGAGAGAAGCAGAGAGACAGAGAGAAGCAGAGAGACAGAGAGAAGCAGAGAGACAGAGAGAAGCAGAGAGACAGAGAGAGAGAGGGAAGCAGCGAGACAGAGGGAAGCAGAGAGAGCCACAGAAGCAATGGAGCACCAGAGAAAACTGCAGGAGATCCACAGACTCAAACAACTGCTGGATCTACTGATGGTGGACCTACAACTGGCCCACGTAAGACATGTCATTGTTATTAGTTATAAGGCAGTGTATATTTACCCAGCTGAAAATGAATAGTGGCAGACAGCGGTACGCTAACCCAGTGTTAACTTTTATTCCTTTCCTTAACCCTTACCTTAACCTCACTGAAACTATACCTAACCTTTACCTTAACCCAACCCTAGGTCCTGAACCTAACCTTCATTTATCTCAACCCCTATGCCTTTCTTCTGCCGGTTGAATATCCACTTCCTTATTAACGTCATTACTGTTGTTGTTGTTGATAACTGTATCTGTGAAGGTTGTAAATAGTTGCATTAGTGAAGCATCATTTGTAGGAGTAATTTCTACAAGCATAAACATCAGAGGCAACATTGTTGTAACATCACACAAATTGTAACAGGAATTTCTCAAACCCCTAACTGAATGGGCAAGAAGGTTGTGTGTTTGTATTTGAACACATTTTGGACATAATTGATTCCATAAAATGTCTCATAATTTTTTCAAACCATGATAATACATTAATTGACAATGAATTGTCCAGATGAATTGATCAAAATGACCCTGCTATTGATGTTGTCCAGTGTTTGATTCAATTACCTAGCTCTAGGTTGTATTTCTGTGTATCATTCTCTGCAAATCCTTTGAAAGTATGTCTTGGTAATAGATTATCACTAATTTAACCTTTTAAAATGAAGCAAGAGATTGAGAGATTGAGGCTATGGCAGAAAGTCATGGAGGATCAGCGACCAAGACTGGCATGGAAGAACAAACCTATTGAAACAGGAAGAGAGAGGGAAAGAGAGAGGGAAAAAGAGAGAAAGGGAGATGGAAAGGAAGAGAAAAGCAGAATTGGAAAGTCAAGAAATGAAGAAGAAAGTGGAACAGGCAGAAGAAACGATAAAAGCGTTAGAACGAGAGATTGAGAGATTGAAAGAGATTGAGAAGGAAATCATATTTGAAAGAGAAAGAGACATGAGTATTGCAGAGAATGAGAAAGTCAAACTGGTCAACGAAAAGGTAAAAGAGTTAGAGAGAGAGGTTGAGAGACTGAAAGAAGATATGACAACAAAAGAGATTCAATACAAAATCAAATTTGAAAGAGCGAAAGAAGCGTTTAGAAGACAGAATGAGAGAGTGAAACAGGTTAACCAAAATGTACTAGTGTTAGACAGAGAGGTTGTGAGAATGAAAGAAGAGATTAGATTGAAAGACGAGACTGAACCAGAGAGAACATTTGATAGAGACAGAGAGAGAGAAAATGATTGGAGACGAAGTGAAGAGGAGTTGAAAAATAGAGTGGAGAGAGAGATGGAGATGGAGACAGCCCTCATCAATGACAAAAAGACGTCTGAATTGGAGGAAGTCTTCAAGAAAATCAAGGAACAGCAGATAGAATTAGAAAATATGGAAACAGACAAATATAAATGGAAACAGAACCAAATGGACATGGAAGAGAAGATGGAGGGTGAGCACAACAAACAGAAAGAGGTAGAAAGAAAGAGAATGGAGAAAATACCAAAACAGAGACAAGAAGAAGATGAGAAGAAGAAGGAGATGGAGAGAGAAGAAGAAGAGGAGAGACGCAAACAGAAACACTTAGAGATGGAAGATGAAGAAAGAGAGAGGGAGAAAGAGAGACAGAGACAGATCAAAAGGAAGAGAATGGAGAAGAGACAGAAAATTATGGAAAGAGAAGAAGAGAGACAGAGAGAGATTGAAAGAGAGATTGAAGAAGAAAGATGTAAACAGAAGCAAATAGAGATGGAAGAGGAAGAACGAGAAAGGGAGAAAGAGAGACAGAGAGAGATCAAAAGGAAGAGAATGGAGAAGAGACAGAAAATTATGGAAAGAGAAGAAGAGAGACGGAGAGAGATTGAAGAAGAAAGATGTAAACAGAAGCAAATAGAGATGGAAGAGGAAGAAAGAGAGAGGGAGAAAGAGAGACAGAGAGAGATCAAAAGGAAGAGAATGGAGAAGAGACAGAAAATTATGGAAAGAGAAGAAGAGAGACAGAGAGAGATTGAAAGAGAGCACGAAGAAGAAAGATGTAAACAGAAGCAAATAGAGATGGAAGAGGAAGAACGAGAGAGGGAGAAAGAGAGACAGAGAGAGATCAAAAGAAAGATAATGGAAAGGAGACAAAAACATATCGAAAGAGAAGAAGAGAGACAGAAAGAGATTGAAAGAGAGCATGAAGAAGAAAGATGTAAACAGAAGCAAATAGAGATGGAAGAGGAAGAACGAGAGAGGGAGAAAGAGAGACAGAGAGAAATCAAAAGAAAGAGAATGGAGAAGAGACAGAAAAACATGGAAAGAGAAGTGAGACAGAAAGAAATTGAAAGAGAGAATGAAGAACAACTATTTAAACAGAAGCAAATAGAGATGGAAGAGGAAGAAAGAGAAGAAGAGAGACAGAGAGCGATCGAAGAGAAAGAGAGACAGAGAGAGATGGGAGAGAAAGAAAGACGACAACAACAAGAGGAGAGAAAGATAATGTTTGAGAGAGATCAAGAAGAAGAAAATATATGGAAACAGAAGCAAATTGACATGGAGAAGGAGGGAAGAGAGAGGGAGAACAAGAGACAGAGAGAGATAGAAGAGATACACAGACGACAACAACAAGAGGAGAGACAGAAACAAATGGAGAAGGAGAAAGACAATGACAATCAGAGAGAGATGGAATTAAAAGATCAGCAACAGAAAGAGATGGAGAAAGAAAAGATGATTATGAGAGAAAGGGAGGAAGCAGGAAGAAGAAAGGAAGGGCAGAAAAATATTTTGGGGGAAATTGAGGGACAGAATGAACTGGAGATAGAACAGGAGAGAGAGATGGAAGAAAAGCAGGAAGTGATTAAGGAAGCAGAGGAAGAGTACAGGGACAGAGAAGAGAGAGGAAAGGAAGTAAGCATGAAGAAACATGTAGTAGTTAATGTTAAAGCAAAAGCACGGGAAGTCTTCAATAGGCGTAAAGAGAGGAGGTTAGAAGTGTTGAAGGGGGAACGAGAACACATAGAAAGAGGACAACAAATCAGGAGGGAGAAGGAGGAAAGACGGCTGGAGATGGAAAGAAAACAGGAGAGGGCAAGACAACAAGAGGAGCAGGATAAAAAACGAGAGATTGAAATTGCTAGACAGAAAGAAATGTTGAGACTAAGAGAGGAGGAGAGGCAGAGAGAGGAAGAGAGAGAGGAGGAGAGAAAGAAAGCCATTAAATGCCTTTTATCTTTAATCAGAGAGAGAGAAGAAATAATACAGGCAAAAAAAAGAGAGGAGATGGTGGAAGAGGAAAGAAGGGAGATCCTTGAGTACAAGAGGGGTGAGTTAGAGGAGGAGGAGAAGGAAGATGACAAGGAGGACATTCTCCCACCCGATAAAAGTATCCGAAGGAGAGCTGTGGGCTGGGTAAATAAGAAGTGGGAAAAGAGGAACATCAGAAAGATAGAGAGAACGTATCAGAGAGAGGCTGAGGAGGGCCATAAGATCGTCCACATAGGTAAGACCTGTTTTCCCTCTACTTATGACATTATCCTCTTTAGTCTCCTCTACACACATAAGTTCCACACCAGTCATCATGTTGCATCATTGTTTCAATATAAAACTACTGTCCAAAGAATATGTTAGCTGACATGGCTCATTGAGTGACTGACTGACTGACATAACAAGAAAAATACTGCTGATAACAACCACGTTTTTAAATGGTACCTTGTGTCATCTACTAGTCTAACTCTCAAGACTAAGTAGAGACCCAGAAAGAGTTCCTAAAAACACACACACAAAAACGTGTTTTGGGGGGATCCGGGGGCTACTAGTGGCCATGGGGCGCTAAGCGATCACATATGCCCTGGCACTATACAAAGAATAGGTGCCATTCTGGACTCATGTTCAACTTAGGGCCAGGTCAATTCGGGATGGGAATTATTGCACTTTATTGACAAATTCCATGCCTTGCTCAACTGAAAAGAGTAAAGAATCATTGAGATCCAATTGTGTTTTCTATTCTTCATTCCCTGTGTCCATTACATTTAAGTTGATACCAGATCCACTAAGATGAATGTAAACTCTACTTCTTCTCCCCTCCCAGCCATCCCTGGACACACAAGGCTAACATCCACCATGACCCGGGCAGAGAGAGAGAGGGAGAAGAGGAAGGAGCTGCTGAAGGCTGAGGAGAGAAGGAAGAAGATGGAGGATTTCAATAAGCAGTGGAGAGAGCGGTCCCTGCTTAAAAAACAGACTCATCAACAACTGAAGGAGGAGAGGGAGAGGATGAAGGAAAACTACCTGGAGCAGATGAATCTGGAGGCTGATGCTCAAATCAACACCCGGTGTCTAACCACCCAACACAGCCACGATTACAACCACGGTCAGGAGTTGCCCGGGTGGGCCAATGGCCAACAAGTAAGCCAAGAGCCCACTGGATCTGCTGATGGCCTCCAGGAAAGGCCAAGGAGGCAACAGGCATGGGCAGAGAACCAGGAGGGGAGTTCAGAGAACCAGCAGGAGGGGCCAGAGAACCATCAGGGGGGGCCAGACAGCCAGCAGCTAGAAGCTCCAGAAGAGGTTGAAACATCAGAGCGAATATCCAAGACAAAGAAAAAGCCAAGCATCTGGAAGAAAATTAGGATGAGGTAAAGAATGTTTAAACATCTATTCATGTTTTACACTGTTAATATACATGTCATCACTTTAAAAAGTGACATTATCCAACTGTGAGGGTTTAGTGTACATGCAACACACATGTAAATATATAGATACTTACCTGTCTCTGTGATGTCTTACAGCATTCTGCCTAGAGCTGGAACTCGATGAAGCCACAGTTCCACTGAGGTTACGTTGGTAATTAAAAGTGTCGCCCAATAATTCCTCCTCCTCTTTAAGTCATCGAGCCACATTTCTTCCTCAAAACATTATAGTCTCCTCAAGCCAGCAAGTATCCTCTTTATCAGGCAACAAACCATCGAAGGTCAGTGACCCTCCTCCCAAGAACAGAGACTCTCATCTGTATCCTAGTTAAATTCATCTCTGCTTACCACCTCTACAGTCCTAGAAAATATCCCAAAAATGGAAATGGTTTCAACAGAAGTCCTCCCCTCAGACCAGTGGCTCCACAGACCAGAGTTTCTCATCTTTATTCAAGTTGAATGCAACTCTGATAATTTCCACCACCTCTCCTGTTAAGGGGAGGTGCTGAAAAGGAGGTCTGGGAGGAGGTCTGCAGGTAGCCTGGACCGGACCGGTAGCAGCTAAGTTGCTGGCTCCATCCCCGGGCAGAGCTGCTCAAGTCAGGCCAGTGATGTTTGATGATGTCATTTTTGTTTGCAAAGTTTTACTCTTTAATAAAAGCATTTATTAAAAAAGCAATATTGTTGTTACGGTGTGGATTGTTTTGTTATTTATTAGAATTGAAACATCCAGTAGTCATGGTAGATGTTAGACTTTCAATGAGACACCTAACATTCCATCAGTTTGATACAATGTGTGACATGTTATATTAGAGAGGAGTCCTCTATACACATCTATTTTAGAACATAGGAGAAATATCAGATTGAAATAGCTTCTCTAAGAATCTGAGGAGAGAGCAACAGTAGAAGCATCGTTAGCTCTCCCACCTCCAGTTCAGTACTCGGGTCATTCCACCAATTGAGTACCTTTTGGGGAGTGTAACTTTATATTTCACCTATTTCTAACATTCTGTCATAAAAAGCACATGTTCAACTTAATATAAAACATGTTTTCCATCTCAAAGTAACAAATACATACTATAGTAAGTGCCTATTAAGTGCCAAATAAAGTGACAGGGTTGACTGTAACAGAGTTGACTATTTCATCTAGAATCAACCATAGATCCCCATGTGACAGGGGGAATGGAATGCAAGCTTACCAAACACATGTAAATAGTTTCAACATGTCTAGACTGTCTATCTATAGGTAACAGGGTTGATACATTATTATTAAAAGATTAGTTCACCGTTTTTATTGGTGAATCAAAATTGGTTGATTCAATCATACATTGTTTTACAGAGGTGAAGTTAGCTTTATATTAAAGATTCAGACTTTGCTCTTCAATAATACCTCAAATACAAAATATATATATATAAATGTAATATTCTAACTCGTCTGATGATAGTGAATAAGTTAAACCCCTTGTTTTTACCATTCGGTGTCATATTCACTTTTTGGAGGTGAAATGTAGCTAAAAATGTGCCATCCTCTGCTCAGAGGGTTAAGGGACCGTCTTAAAACTGCATCGCATACAATTGCCTCTAAATGAAAAATATCAAAACCTTCTCAACTACATGACATAGAGATCTCAAACAAATTTGACACTGTAAAGAGACCTCTTTTCTCGAATGCAATTAGTTACATTATTTTTACTTCTGTAAAATCTACAAAATGTAAAATAAATCACTTTACAATAAAAACGTCAATATCTTCCCCTCCATATAACTTTCATGAATACAACCAACTGATATTGGTTCAGAGACCTCATGCCTCCAATCAATAGCAATAACTTTTGTATTTTTTGACTTTGGTGATATTCTACCAACTTAAATTGACTTTATATTAAAAATACTTTCTTAAAATGTCAATAACATATCCGTTATTTTACCAGGTAAATTGACTGAGAATACGTTCTCATTTGCAGTAATGACCTGGGGAATAGTTACAGGGGAGAGGAGGGGATGAATGAGCTAATTGTAAACTGGGGATTATTAAGTGACTGAGATGGTTTGAGGGCCAGATTGGGAATTTAGCCAGGACACCGGGGTTAACACCTTTACTCTTACGATCAGTGTCATGGGATCTTTAATGACCTCAGAGAGTCAGGACACCCGTTTAACATCCCAGCCAAAAGACAACACCCTACACAGGGCAGTGTCCCCAATCACTGCCCTGGGGTATTGGGATATTTGTTTACTCTTTTAGGAAAGAGTGCCTCCTACTGGCCCTCCAACAGCATCTGGTCTCCCATCCAGGGACTGACCTACACCAACCCCGCTTAACTTCAGAAGCAATCCAGCAGTGGTATGCAGGGTGGTATGCTGCTGGCAAGAAACTATCATTGGTTCAGGAACCTCATCCCACTAATAAACGTCAATTACTTTCTGTATTTTTTTTTTACTTTATATTTTTTTAATGAATCACGTTTGGACTTTTGATCATTTCATAATAGCAATCTAGGACTGATGGTTTGGTTCTCTAAACTAGCAAGTATGTTGGTTTGTTACCAAGGCAACTACTGTAGCTATCTAGTAAACTTGCTAGCTACTTCAATGGATGTTGAACACATTTCTACTGGCAAATGTGTTAAATTATAGCCATGGTATAAAAGGGATAATCAACTCAGGGCTTTATGGTTCTCTGGAAAATAATGCAAGTCAATGGAAGGTCAGGTCCACGTGGTTCATTATTTACCATAGAACTCATAGTCCCTCGTTGATTATCCCTTACATCACTTTATGAGCTGGATTTGCCTTTCTTTGCAACAGAGGAAGCTGCTGAGGAGACAACGGCTCATAATAATGGTTGGAATGGAGTCAATGGAGTGGGTTCAACCACATTAAAGATGTGGTTTCCATGTGGTTGATACCACTCCATTGACTCCATTCCAGACATTATTATGAGCTGTCTTCCCCTCAGCAGCCTCCACTGCTTTGCAATTCGTTTGTTTGTTTTCAGTTGTTAGCATTTAGCTAACAGCGTCTATGTGAATTTGCTATCAGTTTGTGCTAATTTGTTAGCATTCTGGTAATAGAGGGCAATAGGTTTTTCTTGTGTTTTTAGCACCCCCTCATGTGCTATGCCGGTAATACTGTAAATCCCGGTATGAGAGAAGGATGGTATGACAATATGAACATCTGGATACCTCCCAACCCTAATCATCCCAACTACCACAACTACCACACCTACTTATCCCAACTACCACATCTACCTACCACAACTACCACACCTACCACAACTACTTATCCCAACTACCATGCCTATGTACCACAACCACCACACCAACCTACCAAAACTAACACAACTACCACACCTATCATCACCACAACTACAAAACCTACCATCACCTAACCTACCTAACACAACCACCACACATATGTACCACAACGACCACACCTACCTACCAAAACTGCCACACCTACCTAACACAACTACCACACCTACCTACCACAACTATCACACCTACCATCAACACACCTACAATTCACAAATACCACAACTATCACTTCTACTATCATCAAACCTACCCCACCTACCATCACCACACCTACCGTCACCTCACCTACCAAACCTACCTACCACCACACCTATCATCACCACACCTACCAAATCTACCTAACACAACTACCACCACACCAACCACACCTACCATCACCACAAGTAACATACCTACCATCACCACTTCTCTCACACCTACCATCACCACACCTACCATACCTACCTTCACCAAACCATCATTCACCACACCTACCATCACCATAGCTACCACACCTACCATCACCACAGCTACCTCACCTACCATCACCACAACTACCACACCCATCTACCACAACTATCACACCTACCTACCACAACTGTCACACCTACATCACACCTAACAAACACACCTACCATCACCACACCCACCATACCTACCATCACCACACCTATCACACCTACAATCACCACAGATACCATACCATAATTACTTCACCACACCTACCATCATCATATCTACCATAACCACACCTACCGTCACCACACCTACCATCATTACACCTACCATACCTACCATCATCACACCTACCATCCCTACCACCACCACACCTACCATTATAAATGTGGATAGGTATGCTGCTTCATTCAATGATGACGGTATTGTAGAAGGTAGATACAGGAGTAGCCTATAGTCTACTATAATAACGTCATTGAATGTACTATAGTATCATTTATTTAATTGATGAATGAAATTGTAAATAGGCTCCTTCATTCAGTGAATACTGGATGTCTTTCTATCTCTGGCAGTATGTTAATGAAGGCTTTTCAGCTGTTGAACTATGGCAATGTCCAACAAATGTCTAAATCTTTCTTTCTTTTAGTCAACAAGTGATGAGCCAGAGCAACCAATCAACGTCACTGCAGCTGTTCTACCCACCACCCCCACTGCTCTTCCTCCACCACCAACCTCATCCTCTTCTCCTGTTCAACTCATTTGCCACACTAGAAAGGACTGTACATACAGTTGAAGTCGGAAGTTTACATACACTTAGGTTGGAAGCGTTAAACGTTATGAACTGAGCAATGAAGAGCTAATCTACCAGCCCTGGTTAGAGCAATGAAGAGCTAATCTACCAGCCCTGGTTAGAGCAATGAAGAGCTAATCTACCAGCCCTGGTTAGAGCAATGAAGCGCTAATCTACCAGCCCTGGTTAGAGCAATGAAGCGCTAATCTACCAGCCCTGGTTAGAGCAATGAAGAGCTAATCTACCAGCCCTGGTTAGAGCAATGAAGAGCTAATCTACCAGCCCTGGTTAGAGCAATGAAGCGCTAATCTACCAGCCCTGGTTAGAGCAATGAAGCGCTAATCTACCAGCCCTGGTTAGAGCAATGAAGAGCTAATCTACCAGCCCTGGTTAGAGCAATGAAGAGCTAATCTACCAGCCCTGGATAGAGCAATGAAGAGCTAATCTACCAGCCCTGGTTAGAGCAATGAAGAGCTAATCTACCAGCCCTGTTTAGAGCAATGAAGAACTAATCTACCAGCCCTGTTTAGAGCAATGAAGATCTAATCTACCAGCCCTGGTTAGAGCAATGAAGATCTAATCTAGCAGCCCTGTTTAGAGAAATGAAGATCTAATCTAGCAGCCCTGGTTAGAGCAATGAAGATAGGACCAGGGACAGTACTCTAAGTGTGATAGGACCAGGGATTGACCATATAACTGGACAGTACTCTAAGTGTGATGGGACCAGGGACAGTACTCTAAGTGTGATGGGACCAGGGATTGACCATATAACTGGACAGTACTCTAAGTGTGATGGGACCAGGGATTGACCATATAACGGGACAGTACTCTAAGTGTGATAGGACCAGGGATTGACCATATAACCGGACAGTACTCTAAGTGTGATGAGTGTGATAGGACCAGGGATTGGGACAGTACTCTAAGTGTGATAGGACCAGGGATTGACCATATAACTGGACAGTACTCTAAGTGTGATAGGACCAGGGATTGACCATAGAACTGGACAGTACTCTAAGTGTGATAGGACCAGGGATTGACCATATAACCAGACAGTACTCTAAGTGTGATAGGACCAGGGATTGACCATATAACCAGACAGTACTCTAAGTGTGATAGGACCAGGGATTGACCATAGAACTGGACAGTACTCTAAGTGTGATAGGACCAGGGATTGACCATATAACCAGACAGTACTCTAAGTGTGATAGGACCAGGGATTGACCATATAACTGGACAGTACTCTAAGTGTGATAGGACCAGGGATTGACCATATAACTGGACAGTACTCTAAGTGTGATGGGACCAGGGACAGTACTCTAAGTGTGATGGGACCAGGGATTGACCATATAACTGGACAGTACTCTAAGTGTGATGGGACCAGGGATTGACCATATAACGGGACAGTACTCTAAGTGTGATAGGACCAGGGATTGACCATATAACCGGACAGTACTCTAAGTGTGATGGGACCAGGGACAGTACTCTAAGTGTGATAGGACCAGGGATTGACCATATAACTGGACAGTACTCTAAGTGTGATAGGACCAGGGATTGACCATAGAACTGGACAGTACTCTAAGTGTGATAGGACCAGGGATTGACCATATAACCAGACAGTACTCTAAGTGTGATAGGACCAGGGATTGACCATATAACTGGACAGTACTCTAAGTGTGATAGGACCAGGGATTGACCATATAACTGGACAGTACTCTAAGTGTGATAGGACCAGGGATTGACCATATAACTGGACAGTACTCTAAGTGTGATGGGACCAGGGACAGTACTCTAAGTGTGATGGGACCAGGGATTGACCATATAACTGGACAGTACTCTAAGTGTGATGGGACCAGGGATTGACCATATAACGGGACAGTACTCTAAGTGTGATAGGACCAGGGATTGACCATATAACCGGACAGTACTCTAAGTGTGATGGGACCAGGGACAGTACTCTAAGTGTGATAGGACCAGGGATTGACCATATAACTGGACAGTACTCTAAGTGTGATAGGACCAGGGATTGACCATAGAACTGGACAGTACTCTAAGTGTGATAGGACCAGGGATTGACCATATAACCAGACAGTACTCTAAGTGTGATAGGACCAGGGATTGACCATATAACTGGACAGTACTCTAAGTGTGATAGGACCAGGGATTGACCATATAACTGGACAGTACTCTAAGTGTGATAGGACCAGGGATTGACCATATAACTGGACAGTACTCTAAGTGTGATAGGACCAGGGACTGACCATATAACTGGACAGTACTCTAAGTGTGATAGGACCAGGGATTGACCATATAACTGGACAGTACTCTAAGTGTGATGGGACCAGGGACAGTACTCTAAGTGTGATGGGACCAGGGATTGACCATATAACTGGACAGTACTCTAAGTGTGATGGGACCAGGGATTGACCATATAACGGGACAGTACTCTAAGTGTGATAGGACCAGGGATTGACCATATAACCGGACAGTACTCTAAGTGTGATGGGACCAGGGACAGTACTCTTAAGTGTGATAGGACCAGGGATTGACCATATAACTGGACAGTACTCTAAGTGTGATAGGACCAGGGATTGACCATAGAACTGGACAGTACTCTAAGTGTGATAGGACCAGGGATTGACCATATAACCAGACAGTACTCTAAGTGTGATAGGACCAGGGATTGACCATATAACTGGACAGTACTCTAAGTGTGATAGGACCAGGGATTGACCATATAACTGGACAGTACTCTAAGTGTGATAGGACCAGGGATTGACCATATAACTGGACAGTACTCTAAGTGTGATGGGACCAGGGACAGTACTCTAAGTGTGATGGGACCAGGGATTGACCATATAACTGGACAGTACTCTAAGTGTGATGGGACCAGGGATTGACCATATAACGGGACAGTACTCTAAGTGTGATAGGACCAGGGATTGACCATATAACCGGACAGTACTCTAAGTGTGATGGGACCAGGGACAGTACTCTAAGTGTGATAGGACCAGGGATTGACCATATAACTGGACAGTACTCTAAGTGTGATAGGACCAGGGATTGACCATAGAACTGGACAGTACTCTAAGTGTGATAGGACCAGGGATTGACCATATAACCAGACAGTACTCTAAGTGTGATAGGACCAGGGATTGACCATATAACTGGACAGTACTCTAAGTGTGATAGGACCAGGGATTGACCATATAACTGGACAGTACTCTAAGTGTGATAGGACCAGGGATTGACCATATAACTGGACAGTACTCTAAGTGTGATAGGACCAGGGATTGACCATATAACTGGACAGTACTCTAAGTGTGATAGGACCAGGGACTGACCATATAACTGGACAGTACTCTAAGTGTGATAGGACCAGGGATTGACCATATAACTGGACAGTACTCTAAGTGTGATAGGACCAGGGACTGACCATATAACTGGACAGTACTCTAAGTGTGATAGGACCAGGGACTGACCATATAACTGGACAGTACTCTGCTCGTTACATTCTGATGCTGCACTATACATTACAGACCAGGCACACAAGGCACGCAGGGCACGTGCCCAGGGGCCTTGACCTGCAATGGGCTTCCATTGATCTTGTTAGTCACTCTCATTCAGATAGCATCTTAGCGTCATGGCAAAATGTGTAAAATGACACGCTACCCAAACCGGACGCACTGCGTGCGCGAGCATTGCAAAATAAATGTACACATACATGTTATTCAGTCATTGCACCCACACTGCTCGCATGTGCGTTTCCAAGCACAAAAATAGAAGTTGCTTCTATTTGTGACGGCAAACGCGATGCAAGTCCTGCCTCTCCCATCTCCTCATTGGTTATACCCACGTGGGTGATTGAAAGATGAACTGAAGTCGGTCGGTTGTGGTAATACACCTTATTATGAAAGTTAGACGCCAATCGCCATATAAAGTCCAAAGAAGAAACGATTCAGTTGACCATTATATGTAGGGATTCATTTTCAGAGAAGAGGACCATTTCAGGTAAAATAACAACTCAACGTTTATATCCCTGGACAAATTAGCTAGCAACTGCAAGTTAGCTAGCTAATTTGCCAAAAATGTTTAATAGTTTTCGACCTGTCCCCAAATGAATATAATTGGTTCAGAGTTTGTTTTGATATTTCAACCTGCGTGTCATGATTGCGTTTGGTGTGGGTGGACAAAAATCAATATGCGCACGATAGCGCATGCGGACGCGTTTCGGTGTTAGATTCAAACTGCCAACATTTTCTCTCCACCCCATGGCAAAATGTGTAGAATTGAAGGAAATTAGGTTAAAGACTGCTAATTCTTCTCTCCACCCCATGGGAAAATGTGTAGAATTGAAGTAAATTAGTTTGGGAGGAAATGTAGTCAAAAACCTGAACAAAATGTTTCTTAGGGCCTCAAAAGGCTACTTTAGACCAGGGTCATTGAGATCCAGTTGAGTTTTCCATTCTAAATTCCCTGTGTACATTACATTTAAGTTGATACCAGATCAGCTTGACCATTTTGGACAGTAGTTTTATATTGAAACAATGATGCAACGTGATGACTGGTGTGGAACGTATGTGTGTAGAGGAGACTACAGAGGATGATGTCATAAGCAGAGGGAAAACAGGTCTTACCTATGTGGACGATCTTATAGCCCTCCTCAGCTTCTCTCTGACAGGTTCTCTCTATCTTTCTGAGGTTCCTCTTCTCCCACTTCTTATTCACCCAGCCCACAGCTCTCCTTCAGATACTTTTATCAGGTGGGAGGATGTCCTAATTATCATCGTCCTTCTCCTCCTCCTCTTCAGTGTTCTCTAACTCACCCCTCTTCTCAAGGATCTCCCTTCTTTCCTCTTCGGCCATCTCGTCTCTTTTCGTTGCCTCTATTATCTTCTCTCTCTCTCTGACTGAAGCTAAATGAAATTCCCAATGCAAATATGAGACATTTTACGGAATCAATTATGTCCACAATGTGTACAAATACAAACACACAACCTTCTTGCCCATTCAGTTAGGGGTTTGAGAAATTCCTGTTACAATTTGTGTGATGTTACAACAATGTTGCCTCTGATGTTTATGCTTGTAGAAATTACTCCTACAAATGATGTTTCACTAATGCAGTTATTTACAACCTACACAGATACAGTTATCAACAACAACAACAGTAATGACGTTAATAAGGAAGTGGATATTCAACCGGCAGAAGAAAGGCATAGGGGTTGAGATAAATGAAGGTTAGGTTCAGGACCTAGGGTTGGGTTAAGGTAAAGGTTAGGTATAGTTTCAGTGAGGTTAAGGTAAGGGTTAAGGAAAGGAATAAAAGTTAACAAACATTGGGTTAGCGTACCGGTGTCTGCCACTATTCATTTTCAGCTGGGTAAATATACACTGCCTTTTAATAATAACAATGACATGTCTTACGTGGGCCAGTTGTAGGTCCACCATCAGTAGATCCAGCAGTTGTTTGAGTCTGTTGATCTCCTGCATTTTTCTCTGGTTCTCCTCCCATTCTATGGCTCTCTCTGCCTCCCTCTGTCTCTCTGCCTCCCTCTGTCTCTCTGCCTCCCTCTGTCTCTCTGCCTCCCTCTGGCTCTCTGCCTCCCTCTGGCTCTCTGCCTCCCTCTGGCTCTCTGCCTCCCTCTGGCTCTCTGCCTCTCTCTGGCTCTCTGCCTCTCTCTGGCTCTCTGCCTCCCTCAGTCTCAGGATCTCAGCCTTCCACTCTTTCATTATACCCCTTTCTACTCTTCTTCTCCTCCTTTCATCTTTTAAAAGGGCTTGGAGATGGTCTGTCTCAGACTGTAATTGTTCAATGATCTTGTCCTTCTCCGTTCCACCATTCCTCTTCTTATTTTCCTCCTACCAGAGGCACACTTGAAGTCTGTCCATCTCCTTCTTCTGATTTTGGATTGTTCGATCCTTGTTGATCTCTGCCTGCTTGTAGCTGGGAGCAAAGGAATGTCAACACATTATTTAGGAAGTGAACTCAGACAATTTACTTCAATATTACAATAATAATTCAACATCTACTCAATTAAATATCCTTTCATCACACAACACACATAACTGTGACTTACAGTACGTGAATGTGATGGGTTGACTGTCCATGATGGCCAGAGGTGGGTAATGTGTATCTCTGGTCCAGGGCGTTACGTACAGCTTGCAGACACTGAGCCTTCCTTCAGCAAGCCAGGGAATAACAACTCATGTACAAAAACACTGCAACATGTTGATAATGGGATATGTAGGAGGGTGAGCCGGTCAAGGATCGATTCAGACAAGGTGGTCTATTGTATGACAAGTGACAGTTTAATTATGAGTAAAGATATCTGGTACAACGTATACGGGCCATTTCATTCGGTTCTTAAGGAACCAGCAGAAAAGAAGCGCAGATAACAGAGTGCATGTATGTTATATACAGTACAGAAAGTAGGTTGATTCTAGAAGATCGGGTCTTCGGGTTGGTTCAGGCTGAGGTGTAGTCTTCTTGGATTGGCCCTGTTGGGCCGTCCGTCATCCCTCTGGTTCCCGTTCTTTGTCACACAATGTTCAGCTAAAAAAGGAGATTAGGTGTGTGCGCTGGTTTCTGCAAGTCAAGGCTGTCTCTTCCTCCCAATGTGTGGGTGTATGTCTTATCTGTGTGTCCTCGGCAGTTAGTGTGTGTAATGTGTGTGTGCTGTGTGTGTGGGTGTGGGAGCTATCCTGTATGGGACCTAACATGTTTTACTGTGAAAATACGTTGTCTCAGTTATAGCAATGTAATAGCAGTAGGCTGGTCACCTGCATAAGAAATAGCACTTCCTTACATTAGCTCACACGATTCAGTGTCGGTTCATAACATTGTACTATAGAATGATAAATCACGCAATTATCATTCTTAAGCTAACCGAAAGCATTTACTTACAAACGCCTGTTCTCGCCATTTTCAGTTGAATTAATCTAACTTTCTTTTATGGCGACTCATAAGCAGGCCATGTCCTATTTGTTTCATAGTCGATATATAATCATATTCCAAGACAGTGAAACGGTTCGCTTAAAAAAAAAAAAAAGGTTTTACAGAAGGATGAAAGAACATAATATGTCTGTCAGGGAATGCTATTCTGATATGTCAGATGAAGAGTTAGACCAGAAAGTCAGCCCCATTAAGGCAGGGATGCCTCATGCCGGCTTTAAGATGGTCAGAGGAAGTCTCAGCGCAACGGGCCATCGTGTACAATGGAGAAGAAAGGGATGCCTCATGCAGGCTTTAAGATGGTCAGAGGAAGTCTCAGAGCAATGGGCCATCGTGTGCAATGGAGAAGAATTAGGGAGTCTCTGCAGCGTGTAGATGGTGCAGGTATCATTGCCAGAATGATCCAGCTTCGTTGCATTGCTCGGTTAAAATACTCTGTTCCTGCTCCCCTGTCTCTCGTACACATTGATACAAATCCTAAATTGATAAGGTACTAAGATGTATAATGTCTCCCTCATATCTAAGAAGTTATTTGAACTTTTTTATTCATGTAAGACATTTTCAATGATGTATGAAATTGGAGTTGTTCTTCGTCAACTGGTTATACATAAATAATGAAGCAGTTCAAACATTTCACTTTTAATTCCAATGCTTTTTTTCAACATACAAACAGGTAAGTATATTATTTTGTATGCATATTGCATATTTCCGCATCACCTAATGAATAACTAATGATGCACACTCTTTACATTAACTAACATATTCCTCTCAATTGTCATTTTTTTGCTTGACGCGTTATGGCGTTATAATTACTTACATGTGGCTCGCGTCAAATTCAATATGATTGGTCATATAAAAACCTTGGGACCCAAATGCATACTGAGTGCTCTAACTCCCCCTTGTGGTGGTCTGGAGCAATGACGCCGTGACACTGTGTACCTCAAGTCCTGCAGTATAAGCTCACAACTTTTAAAGGAGGAACCACTGTAATGAATATAACCATTTGTTCAGCACTTTTGAAATGTACAGCGACAGAATTCAGAACATGGGCCGTTATTACAGCATTATCCCTGTACACCAAATCAGAACCGCAGGATGAATAAAGCGGACATATAAGCAGACAATGAAAGCTCTTACAATATTCGGTGATTACATTTCTCTAAAACAGGCTATAGTCTAAATGTGCACCACCAAGTCAGAACAGTATTTACATTGTTTGCAAACTTATATGTGACACATGTTAATGCCAAAATAACATGCAAAACAAGCAACATCATTGCAAAATATTTTGCTAAATACGTGGGGCTCAAAACTTGCCCTGAATGACGGCTCGCCACTGACAATACTATAATCAAAGATGATTCTATGATGAATGCATTATTATTAAAAGATGAGCTCACCGTTTTTATTGGTGAATCAAAACTGGTTGATTCAATCATACAGTGTTTTACAACGGTGAAGTTAGCTTTATATTAAAGATTCAGACTTTACTCTTCAGTAACTCTTCAACGGAACATGCAAGGATGATATTAATGTAATATTCTAAATCGGCTGACGATAGTGAATAAGTTACACCCCTTGTTTTTCCAATTCGGTGTCATATTTACTTTTTGGAGGTGAAACGTAGCTAAAAATTTACTATCCTCTGCGCAGTGGGTTAAGGGACCGTCTTAAAACTGCAATGCCTACTGTTGCTTTGTAATTATAAATGCCAATACCTTCTCAACTACAAGACATAGAGTACTCAAACCAATTTGACACTGTAAAGAGACCTCTTCTTTCGAACGCAATTAGTTGAACTTTGTTTGACTTCATCTATAAAATATAAAATAAACCACTTTACAGAAAAGCACAAAAAAACATCAATATCTTCTACCCCATAAGACTTTCATGAATACAACCAACTGTTATTGGTTAAGGGACCTCATCCCTCCAATCAACAATTACTTTTGTATTTTCTTATTTTAGCGATTTTACACACCCAAATCTAACTGCCTGTAGCTCTGGCCCTGAAGCAAGGATATGCATATTATTGGTAGCATTTGAAAGGAAACACTTTGAAGTTTGTGGAAATGTGAATTGAATATAGGAGAAGAAAATACAAAGAAAAAACAACTTTTTTTTTCTAACACCCTCTTTGAAATGCAACAGAAAGGTCCCAGTTCCAGCCATCACTCTGGTTGTAATTCTGTTGGTGTCCACAAGGTGGCACCAGTGTGTGTGCAAAGTTTCAGACGGATAAGTTGATGTATGAGCGAAGTCAACCAGGTACATTTGGGCATATCGTGAAGAGACATTTGCATTCATATTGCATCTACTCTAAGAATATCGTCAAATCTGTATACTTGGACTTTGATTTAGCTTTTCCAGTATTAGTAGCCATATTATAACTTCAACATTTGCAAAACAACCAGTTTTCATAACTTCATAATTCTGAATGTTCTTAGAATTTTTGTCCAAAAGGAAAATGCTGTCGTACATGGTTAGTAGCTACATTTGATGACAGATACAGGGTTTCCTGAATACTCCCATAAAGCCCAGCTCACTGGCTATTTAGCTAGCTTTGCATGACCCCGATTGGTGCTTATTTGACAAAGTTAGTCGTTCAAGTGAAGACCGCGTCATCAGCGTGCCATAAAGGCATTGCTCTCTGAACAAATATGGTGTCCTATAGGATATACTACACCCCTAATGATATAGTGAAGTCTGGTTACGTTCTAGGATCTCTGATATGGTGTCCTATAGGATGTACTACACTCCTAATGATATAGTGAAGTCTGGTTATATTCTAGGATCTCTGATATGGTGTCCTATAGGATATACTACACCCCTAATGATATAGTGAAGTCTGGTTACGTTCTAGGATCTCTGATATGGTGTCCTATAGGATATACTACACCCCTAATGATATAGTGAAGTCTGGTTACGTTCTAGGATCTCTGAGCAATACATATACGAACGTGATTTGACTGCAATTACTTTTGTAATTTCTTACTTTAGCAATTTTCTATCAATTTAAATTCACTTTACATTAAAAAAATCCTAAATTAAAACATCAATATCTTCCACCCCATAAGACTATTATGAATACAACCAACTGTTTCAGGGACGTAATGCCTCCAATCAACAGCAATTTGTGTTTTATTTTTAAACTTTGGATACTTATTTACAAATGTGTATTAAATTTGCATGTCTATTACTTTAAACGTCAATAGCTTCCACCCCATGTAACATTCATGAGGAAAAATAACTGTGACTGGTTCAGGGACCTCGTACCTTCAATCAACAGCAATTACTTAGTTACTTTTATGAATACAACCAACTGTTTTGGTTCTGCAACCTCACCCCACCAATTACTTTTTTGTATTATTTTTTAAATAATTTGAATTGACATGAAAAAACACTTCCCTAAAACTTCAATAGCTTCAATACAAAACTGATATTGGTTCAAGGATCTGATCTCTCCAATCAACGGCAAATCCATTTAGACTTCTTATATTTTCAATTCATTTTATTTGAAGTATTGAATACTTCCTTAATAAAACTTTAATAGCTTCGACTCAATATAACTTGCATGAATACAACCAATTGTTATTGGTCCAAGGACATCTTCCATCAAATCCACAGCAATTATGTTTGGACACTCTCTAATTAATTATGTTAACATGACAAACACTTTCTTCAAATCTCAATTACTTCCATTTCATATGTCTTGTATGAATGAAAAAGGTACAGAGACCAGCTTTTGCTCCACTGGCCATTTTAGAGCAGTGTGTGACCATTTGTGACCCGATTCAGGAAAATAGACATGTCGCAAGTCGTTTGAACTTTCAAAAAGTGGTTATATCAAAATGCGTTTTTTTTTGCCAGAAATTCCTTCTCGAACATTGGAACATTCATGTGCCTTAATAACAAACTTGTATGCCATCTGTAAATTATGAGCCTTGTTGGTTAAGCCACAGAAAAAGTTGCAACCTTCCAACTAGCCATAATCGGCTGAGATAATGAGTGGGCAGGACATGCCGAGAAAGGAGTTCGGATCGGTCTGCCATATTGAAGATGTCTGTCTATTTGAGCTCGTCAACCTGTGTTGGTAATCCTGTTGAACGCAGCTCTTTTTTAATGTATTGTGTTGTGGAGCTGCATGAGTGTTGCTCTCCATTTTCCGGAGGATCAAGTTTTTAAAATCAGTGGAATTAGACTATGTTGGCTAAAGAGTTGAAGAAAACACCTGTCTCCAGATTACATCTTCAAACTAAGGGCAACCGTGGTATGGCATTCCTGACAGTGAGAAGCATCCATGATGCATGTTGATGTATGCAGGTAAGGTAGCCAGCTACATTTTCATATATTACATGTTTCTAATTTTGATAGAAAGGGGTTTCATTTCAAGCTAAAGTGCATTGTTAGCTAGCTAGCTGATGTTAGCTGACTGGGTCCCTAGCTGACATCATTTGTTTCCCAGAGCCATTTGCTTTTCTAGTTAAGAGTCTAATGTTAGCTAGCTGGAATTTTGTTCATTGTTGTTTAACTAGCTAACGTTTGCTGGCTGGCTCATTAGCTAACATTACCTAACGTGTGTACAACACGGCCAGAGAGTCAAGTGTGCGGTCAGAGATGGGTGGGGCTAAAGCTTAAGAGGGTGTGAACGATGCTGAATGGGTATAGACAAAGAAGAGCTCTTCACTAGATACCAAAACATTCATAAGCGATTTTTCTCAAAAGTGAGTTTACAAGTTTATCAACTTTCAAAGCAGAATGACTTTCCCATTAATCCTCAAATGCAGTGTATGATATACCATTTTGAGTCTACTTTTATCCAATGTAAAAAAATAAAAATAAAAACATTTTCACATTTTGCCTCATAAGATCGCATCCGGGTGGTGAGTCACATTTGGCTACCTTAAAAGCGATAATCCACCCCAGGAATAAAAAATCATGAAACTCATGTCAATTTGGTGACAGGTAGCCTAGTTAACAGCGTTGGGCCAATAACGGAAAGGTTGCTGGTTTGAATCTCCAAGCTCACTAGGTGAAAGATCTGTCGTTGTGCCCTTGAGCTAGTCACTTAACCCTAATTGCTCCTGTAAGTCACTCCTTGATAAGAGTGTCTGCTAAGTGATGTAAATGTTTGTTCTATCAGTGGGTAAAATAAACATTTCCCACATGATTTAACTTCTAAATGGTCAGGAAATTGTACAGGAACGCATCATAGCGACATAGTTCTTCTCACTGGAGATAGGGGATTACACACTGTCACATTTCATAACGCTTTTAAAACAATTACCTGGACTCGATTGCCAAATCAGCCAATATATGGTATGGGCATACTTGTCTAGAACACATCCCATATGTTCATATTGTCATGACAAAGTATTTATTTGGCTTAGATGTGCTCAAACTAAACAGTGTAGGAAATTATTCAACACAGTTTTTCTCCTTTAAATACCATCTCCCAATGCCCCATGTGTGTCTGGGAAATGTGGGAAAAGCCGTTGCTGCCATAGCAACGTACTCAGCACTTGCTCTGGGCTGAGAGGAACTGTTGAACTCTGAGATTGACAGTGCAGTTTGTTTAGGCTATGGAACTGCTAGCTAGCTACTTTTGTATTATTGTGTGTCGCTATGTTTACTAGCTACCTAGCTAGAGAGAGCATTGTGGGTTTTAAGGTCGACATGAGCTGCAACATTTTTCCACAGGGATTTTCAAGTATCTAACAACCTTGCTCTAGCGACAAAATTAAACATTTGTTCACAAAAAATATTGTTTTCACATACTAATGTTATTAATCACTATTAATAATAGGGATTAGTGGTTTGGGTGGATTATCCCTTTAAGAGACTAAGTTACTCCCACCCTTTACCCATGTTTCATTGCATTGAATGAAAGGAGGTCTGGGGCATCCCCAGGGAGGGTGGTGTATTATGAGGTGGAAGTCATTTAAGTTTTAAGGAAGTATTTTTAAAATGTAAAGTCAATTTAAAATGATTTTAAAAAACATTGCCATTCAAAAAATGTACATGTTCTATCAGTGGGTAAAATAAAAAATTGTCCTGCGTGATTTAACTTCTAAATGGTCAGGAAATCGTACAGGAACGCATCATAGCGACATAGTTCTTCTCACTGGAGATAGGGGATAACACACTGTCACGTTTCATAATGCTTTTAAAACAATTACCTGGACTCCAGATTGACAAATCAGTCAATATTTGGTATGGGCATACTTGTCTAGAACACCTCCATATGTTCATATTGTCATGACAAAGTATATATTTGGCTTAGATGTGCCCAATCTAAGTGTAGTAAATTATTCAACTCACTTTCTCCTTCAAATACCATCTCCCAATGAGCCCTGTGTGTCTGTGGGGAAGGCTGTTGCTGCCATAGCAACGTACTCTGGCCTGAGATGAACTGTTGAACTCTGTGATTGATAGTGCAGTTTGTTTAGCCGATGGTCCAGCTAGTATTGAGAATTTTTCCAGAACATATGTGGTAATTAATTGCAGAAGAGCTAGCAAGATGAGTGCACTCTATGTGCTCTGGGGTCATAAGACGCCATTAGACATGCACCTGTCTGGGGAGTGGACATGACTGTTTATATTTGTAACTGTTATGACCTAATATGTACTGTTGCTATGGTTACATATAGCGTTTTTTATATGTACCACAGGAGAGCAAAGAAATGAAGAGCGACACCACGGCTGTCTTTTTGGCTTTTATGTCGATCTGCAATAGTATTGTGAAAAGACAGGACAGGAACACATCAGTCTCCAATTAATTGTTCTGACAAGTTGTTCTGTCTCAGTGTTTTCTCAGACTGAGGAGAACGGGAGCTACGGGTTGTACCAGGGTGTTAGTAGGTGACGCAAGCACCCAGATGAAATAAAATACATTTAATGAAACAAAACCCCAAGATGTTAACATCATTCAGCTACTGTAGTTCCCTACCTAACATCAACAGGCAGCACCAGTAGCGCAACAATTAAAAATAGACACCAAAAGTAAATTTCCTGGCGATCATAGCGATCTGACTCCCCCCCCTTCTGTCTGAACTTGGAATATTCCTGTTGGCGGGCTTGGGCCACTGACCCCCAACCTGGTTGTTCTGTTCTGCCTTGTGTACTATTCTAATCATTTGAAGTTTGATGGAATCACCTTTTTAACTCTCCTACATACTCTCGACTGCCCTGAGTTTTTCTGAACCGTCTCAGTGCTTCTCCTTCCAATAGGGCGCTTTCCCTTTTAATTCCCAATTAAATATCCAGCATCAGCTGCGCAAAAGTGGGGTTGTGATGGAGACGTGAATGAGGATGTGTTTTGTAGCCTAATAGAGTTTACCCAGGATCGGATCCACTCTTGGCGTCCGTGAACTACACCTCTCCGTTGTTCTTCGTGGCCTTTCTCCGCTGGAGATCTGTTGGCGGATTGGATTGTCTGACTACAACCTTTTTGTATACGGTATTTCATTTGTTTTGATGTATACTGTGATTTAAGTTAGTTGACGTATTAAGAGTTGATACGCTTGATGGTTGTGTGGTAAAATAAATATTTTGAGAGCTCATTATTTGTTTTATATATATGTGTATGGTCACTTATGTTGGTAATACAACCCACGCAAAATAATACCGTTTTTGAAGTGCTTTCCAATGTTTTAAGGGATTAATGAAAAGTATATTTCCATCCTGTCTTTTACAAAATATCTTTGTATTGGTGTAGACTTGACGGACCAGATGGGACTCATTCCCTCCCAAACCAAAAGGAGAAAGCAATATTTTCTCTGCTAGGCACAACCTACCTGGCACCCCTATAAATAATAACTTTAAGTCAAAACCGTTACATAACACGTCTTGGGACTTTTCCAGAACATGGGTGTTCCTTTCAGAGGAACAAGCATAATAATAGTACTATCATACTATTCTCTCCTATTTATATCCATGTTATTTTCCTCTCTGATTAATGCACTGAACTATTGGTAATTACCCGTTTCTACGTTATTTATAATTGTTCTCTCTTTGAGTGTATTCTTACTTCAAGTGTTCCAATTTCTATATACTGTATATTCTTCCACTTCTAGTATCATATTCCTTCAATGGGTATTTATGTACCAATCACATTCATCTCCCCTAGTGCAGGACGAGACACGTCCCTTCTGTCAGATCAAGAGAGGCCCTCAACCTTTTTATCCCACAACAGCAGACAACAGTCACTCACCTTTCACTCTTTCCTAAGCGACCGGAGTATACATGATTTGCATTTTAATTAATTATCAATACATTCCCTCAACACGATAAGTAGTCTTATAGTATTTCTTACTTTCCTAAGTGGCCTGGAATGCACATTCTGATCCACTTCCTCGACACAGAATAGCAATATTATTCCGCATTATTTGAGTAAGGATATTGTAATATGGGGTACTTGGTAAAGTTACTAACATGGAACCCAAACCGGCTGCTCGCGTGCGCCATCGTGCACACATTTATTTTGTCCCCTCACGCCAAACGCAATCATGACATGCAGGTTAAAATATCAGAACAAACTCTGAATCAATTATATTAATTTGGGGACAGGTCGAAAAGCATTAAACCTGTATGGGAATTTAGCTAGGTAGCGTAGCTTGCTGTTGCTAGCTAATTTGTCATGGGATATAAACATTGAGTTATTTTACCTGAAATGCACAAGGTCCTTTACTCCGACAATTAGTCCACACATAAAACGGTCAACTGAATCGTTTCTAGTCATCTCTCCTTCCAGGCCTTTTCTTCGCTTGGCTTTATAATTGGCAACAATTGGCGATTGGCAACTTTCATTAATTAGGTGCATTACCGCCACTGACCTCGTTCGTCTTTCAGTCACCCATGTTGGTGTAACCAATGAGGAGAAGGCACGTGGATACCTGCTTCTATAAACCATTTAGGAGATGGGAGAGGCAGGATTTGCAGCGCGATCTGCATCAGAACTAGAACTGACTACCATTTTAGTCCTTGGCAAGCGGCGCGCGAGCAGTGTGGTTGAAATAATTTAATAACATAAATTTAGAAATCTATTTTGCAACGCGAGCGGTGTAGTCAGAATGTAAGCCAAATATATACTTTGTCATGACAATATGAACATATGGATGTGTTCTAGACAAGTATGGCTGATTTGGGAATCTGGAGTCCAGGTAATTGTTTTAAAAGCGTTATTAGCGTTATTAAATGTGACAGTGTGTTATCCCATATCTCCAGTTATGAGAACCATAACTCGACAGCTATTATGAGTTCTAATATGATTTCCTGACCACTTAGAAGTTAAATCATGCAAGAACATTTGAATTTTACCCACTGATAGAACAAACATTTACATCACTTAGCAGACACTCTCATCAAGGAGTGATTTACAGGAGCAAATAGGGTTAAGTGACTAGCTCAAGGACAGATTTTTCACCTAGTGAGCTTGGAGATTCAAACCAGCAACTGTAACGGATGTGAAACGCTAGCTTAGTTAGCGGTGGTGCGCACTAAATATCATTTCAATCGGTGACGTCACTTGCTCAGAGACCTTGAAGTAGCTTTGTGGGTGACTGTTGTTGATGTGTGCAGAGGGTCCCTGGTTCGCGCCCGGGTATGGGCGAGGGAACGGTATAAAGTTATACTGTTACACAACCTTTCCGTTATTGGCCCAACGCTGTTAACTAGGCTAACTGTCCCCCATAGGCTTTCACCAAATTGACAGGAGTTTCATGATATTTATTCTTGGGATGGATTATCGCTTTAAGGTAGCCAAATGCGATCTTATGAGGCAAAATGTGAAAATGTTTTTATTTTTATTTTTTTACAATGGATAAAAGTAGACTCAAAATGGTATATCATACACTGCATTTGAGGATCAATGGGAAAGTCATTCTGCTTTGAAAGTTGATCAACTTGTAAACTCACTTTTGAGAAAATCGCTTATGAATATTTTGGTATCTAGTGAAGAGCTCTTCTTTGTCTACACCCATTCAGCATCGTTCACACCCTCTTCAGCTTTAGCCCCACCCATCTCTGACCGCACACTTGACTCTGGCCGATGATTTCTTGACTTCTGGATAACATGAAAACAGCCTAACAAGCTCTGCTGGCAACAGGTGTTGTACACACGTTACGTAATGTTAGCTAACGAGCCAGCCAGCTAACTTTAGCTAGTGCAACAACAATGAACATGGCTTCCAACACTTTCTAACATTAGGCTCTAATTAGAAAAGCTCTGAGAGACGTATAATGTCCGCTAGGGATCCAGCCAGCTAATGTTAGCTAGCTAGCTAACAGGTCACTCTAGCTTTAGACCTAGCTAGGTTAACAATGAACCTAGCTAGGTAAACCAGACCACACACGTCACGTAACTTTAGCTAATGAGCCAGCCAGCTAACGTTAGCTAGTTAAACAACAATGAACAAAGTGGCAACAATGCCACAGTGCTGTGAGTTAAGCAACCAGGTCCAATGTTAGCTAGCTAACATTAGACTCTTAACTAGAAAAGCAAATGGCTCTGGGAAACAAATAATGTCAGCTAGGGACCCAATCAGCAAACGTTAGCTAGCTAGCTAACAATGCACTTTAGCTTGCAATGAAACCCCTTTCTGTTAAAATTAGAAACATATAATATATGAAAATGTAGCTGGCTATCTTTTCTGCATACATCAACATGCTTCTCACTGTCAGGAATGCCATACCACGGAACAATCTGAACTCCTCTCTCGGCATATCCAGCCCACTCATTATTTTTCTGTGGCTTAACCAACTAGGCTCATAATTTACAGATGGCATACAAGTTTTGTTATTAAGGCACATGAAAGTTCACATGTTTGAGAAGGAATTTCGGGCAAAAAAAAACGCATTTTGGTAAAACCGTTTTTTAAAAGTTCAAACGACTTGCCTCATGCCAAGTTTCCTGAATCGGGTTACACACTGCTCTAAAATGGCCAGTGGAGCAAAAGCTGGTTTCTACCTTTTTTTATTCAAACAAGTCATATGGAATGGAAGTAATTGAGGTTTGAAGAAAGTATTTGTCATGTTAACACAATTCATTAGAGAATTAATTAGAGAATATCCAAACATAATTGCTGTGGATTTGATGGAAGAGGTCCTTGGACCAATAACAATTGGTTGTATTCATGCAAGTAATATTGAGTTGAAGCTATTGACGTTTTATTAAGGTAAGTATTATTCATTACTTAAAATAAAGTGAATTGAAAATATAAAAAGTCAAAAGTCCATATGGATTTGCCGTTGATTGGAGAGATCAGATCCTTGAACCAATATCAGTTTTGTTGTATTGAAGCTATCGAAGTTTTATGGAAGTATTTTTTTTAATGTAAAGTCAATTAAAATTATTTTTAAAAAGAATACAAAAAAGTAATTGGTGAGGTTCCAGAACCAAAACAGTTGGTTGTATTCTTAAAAGTAATATGGGGTGGAAGCTATTGATATTCTAAGGAAGTATCTCTAATGTAAAGTTAATTTAAATTGGTAGAATATCACAAGTCAAAAAATACTAAAGTAATTGCTGTTGATTGAAGGGCCCTGAACCAGTCACAGTTAGTTTTCCTCATGAATGTTACATGGGGTGGAAGCTATTGACGTTTAACCTTTCTGATCTCCCCATCCCGGATCCGGGATCGTGAATACAGACTCAAGCTCATTACCATAACGCAACGTTAACTATTCATGAAAATCGCAAATGAAATGAAATAAATATGCTAGCTCTCAAGCTTAGCCTTTTGTTAACAACACTGTCATCTCAGATTTTCAAAATATGCTTCTCAACCATTGCAAAACAAGCATTTGTGTAACAGTATTGATGGCTAACGTAGCATTTAGCATTAGCATTCAGCTGGCAACATTTACACAAAAAAACAGAAAAGCATTCAAAAAAATCATTTACCTTTGAAGAACTTCAGATGTTTTCAATGAGGAGACTCTCAGATAGCAAATGTTCAGTTTTTCCTGAAAGATTATTTGTTTAGGACAAATCGCTCCGTTTTCTGCGTCACGTTTAGCTATGAAAAAACCCCTGTATCCAGGATTGTGTAAATCTATCAGCAAGCTCATTAGCATAACACAACGTTAACTATTTATGAAAATCGCAAATGAAATGAAATAAATATGCCATCTCTCAAGCTTAGCCTTTTGTAAACAACACTGTCATCTCAGATTTTCAAAATATGCTTCTCAACCATAGGAAAACAATCATTTGTGTAAAAGTAGCTAGCTAGCGTTAGCATTTAGCGTTAGCATCCAGCACGCAACATTAACAAAAACATAAAAGCCTTCAAATAAAATCATTTACCTTTGAAGAACTTCTGATGTTTTCAATGAGGATACTCTCAGTTAGATAGCAGATGCTCAGTTTTTCCAAAAAGATTCCTTGTGTATTAGAAATAGCTCCGTTTTATACATCACATTTGGCTACCAAAAAAAATCCATAAATTCAGTCCTCAAAACGCAAACTTTTTTCCAAATTAACTCCATAATATCGACTGAAAACATGGCAAACGTTGTTTAGAATCAATCATCAAGGTGTTTTTCACATATCTCTTCATTGATACATCGTTCTTGGACACATGCTTTCTCCCCTGAATCAAATGGTAAAGTAGAAGCAGCTGGCAATTGCGCACCGAATTCGACGCAGGACACCAGGCGGACACTTGGAAAATGTAGTCTCTTATGGTCAATCTTCCAATGATATGCCTACAAATACGTCACAATGCTGCTAAGACCTTGGGCGAACGACAGAAAGTGTAGGCTCATTCGTTGCGCAATCACAGCCATATAAGGAGAGAATGGAAAACAGAGCTTCAGAAATTCTGCTAATTCCTGGGTGATGCATCATCTTGGTTTTGCCTGTAGAATGAGTTCTGGGGCACTTACAGACAAAATCTTTGCAGATTCTGAAACTTCAGAGTGTTTTCTTTCCAAAACTGATATAGAATATGCATAGTCGAGCATCTTTTCGTGACAAAATATCGCGCTTAAAACGGGAACGTTTTTTATCCAAAAATGAAATAGCGCCCCTAGAGCTCTAACAGGTTAAAGTAATAGTCAATAGTAATAGTCACACTTTGTATTTTCTTCTCCTATATTCAATTCACATTTCCACAAACTTCAAAGTGTTTCCTTTCAAATGCTACCAAGAATATGCATATCCTTACTTCAGGGCCAGAGCTACAGGCAGTTAGATTTGGGTGTGTAAAATCGCTAAAATAAGAAAATACAAAAGTAATTGTTGATTGGAGGGATGAGGTCCCTTAACCAATAACAGTTGGTTGTAGTCATGAAAGTCTTATGGGGTAGAAGATATTGATGTATTTTTGTGCTTTTCTGTAAAGTGGTTTATTTATTAAAATTTTTATAGATGAAGTCAAACAAAGTTCAACTAATTGCGTTCGAAAGAAGAGGTCTCTTTACAGTGTCAAATTGGTTTGAGTACTCTATGTCTTGTAGTTGAGAAGGTATTGGCATTTATAATTTACAAGCAACAGTAGGCGTTTCAGTTTTAAGACGGTCCCTTAACCCACTGAGCAGAGGATAGTACATTTTTAGCTACGTTTCACCTCCAAAAAGTAAATATGACACCGAATGGTAAAAACAAGGTGTGTAACTTATTCACTATCATCAGCCGATTTAGAATATTACATTAATATCATCCTTGCATGTTCCGTTGAAGAGTTACTGAAGAGTAAAGTCTGAATCTTTAATATAAAGCTAACTTCACCTTTGTAAAACACTGTATGATTGAATCAACCAGTTTTGATTCACCAATAAAAACGGTGAGCTCATCTTTTAATAATAATGTATTCATCATAGAATCATCTTTGATTATAGTATTGTCAGTGGCGAGCCGTCATTCAGGGCAGGTTTTGAGCCCCACGTGTTTAGCAAAAAAAAATATTTTGCAATGATGTTGCTTGTTTTGCATGTTATTTTGGCATTAATATGTGTCACATATAAGTTTGCAAACAATGTAAATACTGTTCTGACTTAGTGGTGCACATTTAGACTATAGCCTGTTTTAGAGAAATGTAATCACCGAATATTATAAGAGCTTTCATTGTCTGCTTATATGCCCGCTTTATTCATCCTGCGGTTCTGATTTGGTGTACAGGGATAATGCTGTAATAACGGCCCATGTTCTGAATTCTGTCGCTGTACATTTCAAAAGTGCTGAACAAATGGTTATATTCATTACAGTGGTTCCTCCTTTTAAAGTTGTGAGCTTATACTGCAGGACTTGAGGTACACAGTGTCACGGCGTCATTGCTCCAGACCACCACAAGGGGGAGTTAGAGCACTCAGTATGCATGACGCGTCAAGCAAAAAAATGACAATTGAGAGGAATATGTTAGTTAATGTAAAGACAAACGAGTGTGTATCATTAGTTGTTCATTGGGTGATGGGGAAGCATAATTAGTTGTTCATTAGGTGATGGGGAAGCATCATTAGTTGTTCATTAGGTGATGGGGAAGCATCATTAGTTGTTCATTAGGTGATGGGGAAGCATCATTAGTTGTTCATTAGGTGATGGGGAAGCATCATTAGTTGTTCATTAGGTGATGGGGAAGCATCATTAGTTGTTCATTAGGTGATGGGGAAGCATCATTAGTTGTTCATTAGGTGATGGGGAAGCATCATTAGTTGTTCATTAGGTGATGGGGAAGCATCATTAGTTGTTCATTAGGTGATGCGGAAGCATCATTAGGTGATGGGGAAGCATCATTAGGTGATGGGGAAGCATCATTAGTTGTTCATTAGGTGATGGGGAAGCATCATTAGTTGTTCATTAGGTGATGGGGAAGCATCATTAGTTGTTCATTAGGTGATGGGAAATATGAAATATGCATGCAAAATAATATACTTACCTGTTTGTATGTTGAAAAAAAGCATTGGAATTATAAGTGAAATGTTTGAACTGCTTCATTATTTATTTACCAGTTGACGAAGAACAACTCCAATTTCATACATCATTGAAAATGTCTTACATGAATAAAAAAGTTCAAATAACTTCTTAGATTTGATGGAGACATTATACATCTTAGTACCTTATCAATTTAGGATTTGTATCAATGTGTTCGAGAGACAGGGGAGCAGGAACAGAGTATTTTAACCGAGCAATGCAACGAAGCTGGATCATTCTGGCAATGATACCTGCACCATCTACACGCTGCAGAGACTCCCTAATTCTTCGCCATTGTACACGATGGCCCGTTGCTCTGAGACTTCCTCTGACCATCTTAAAGCCGGCATGAGGCATCCCTGCCTTAATGGGGCTGACTTTCTGGTCTAACTCTTCATCTGACATATCAGAATAGCATTCCCTGACAGACATATTATGTTCTTTCATCCTTCTGTAAAACCTTTTTTTTTTCAAGCGAACCGTTTCACTGTCATGGAATATGATTATATATCGACTATGAAACAAATAGGACATGGCCTGCTTATGAGTCGCCATAAAAGAAAGTTACATTAATTCAACTGAAAATGGCGAGAACAGGCGTTTGTAGGTAAATGCTTTCGGTTAGCTTGAGAACGATAATTGCATGATTTATCATTTTATAGTACAATGTTATGAACCGACACTGAATCGTGTGAGCTAACTACTAGCTATGTAAAAGTTGGGCGGAAGAACGCCCAGTGCTGCTTACCTGAGATGCCATCATCACACAGTCCTTCTTCGTAGGTGTCCGCTATGACTTCCTTTGTGTCGTAAAGAAAGGATGAACAGTATTGGTTGTAGCCAAACTGACAATCAAAAACTGACCAAAATGGAGGGTGGTTGATAGCGAAATTAAATTGTTTTCAAATACATTTTTTGTTCTCTAAATATTTTTTAGGAAAAAATGCATTAAGTTTTGCGCTCTATAACAAAATATTTGATTGCAAAAAAAAAAATGTTGAACTTTGAAGCCTAGTTTTTGCTGTCAGGAAAAAATATTTTGGTTTGAAAATATTTTTTGGGGGGAGATTTGCTCTTGACAAAAAGACATCCATTTGTTGCAAGTTGGGGTGGGGGGCTAATAGCTGAACAATAGGCTGTTCGACCTTTACTAAAGAATAGTCTAATAGCCGAGCTAGGTGTGAAAAATCCCTGTCCTATCACAGACCAGATTTGCCCTCATGTCCAAGGGGGAGTTAGAGCACTGATTATGCTTTTGGGTCACAATGCACTAAGGTGTCTCTAACTGACAATGAATGGGCAATATAAACCAAATAATAAACTGATAATTGTGCACAACATCAAATGAAACAAGCAGGGAGCAGGTTTCCAACTCTCAAACTTCTTGCCCGAAATCCAGCGAGCTATCGACTGTGCACCAAAAGCATGCTCAAGCCGCAGAGTCGATAGAGCGTGTCCCTGTGGTAGCATGCATAAGTTACCTTACATGTTATGGTGGCTGACAATTTGTTAGCTATGTTGTCCACCGGTATGTTAGCTATCTACCTAATGTTAGTAGTTATCCATCAGCCTATAGTTCATACACTGTCAAGTTTATCTAACTACCTAACGTTTGACTTGATTATTCCCGTCATTCTTAGCTTAGCTAAATGTGCTTTCATAAATTCGCTCTGGCTATCTACTCCGATTTAAGAGCACTCTCGTCTGAATGTACCAGAGCGCAGAATAATACATTTACCAGCGCTCAACACCTGTTGAATATTGCCGGTGGCAGTAAACGTCAGCAAAAAAAGCTCAATTAAATTGTTTCCAGCAACACAGTCACCAATGCTCTGGTTAACACGGAAACTGCCTAACCAGCTCTGCTAGGGTGAGTAAAATGATCAAAGTGTCTGGAAGTTGCTAGCAAGGTAGCCAACGTTAGCTTGGGTGCTTGACTGCCGTTGTAAGGTCAGAACGCTCAAATCAACCCTACTCCTCGGCCCCGACCGTCCAGTGTGAGCTGCGAGAGCGAAACGGTCTGAAATTACCCAGAGGTTTTTTGTTTTTCATGGAATAGAAACACCATAATATTAATCTAAGTACCAGTCAAACGTTTGGACACACCTACTCATTCCAGGATTTTTCTATATTTTACTCTTTTCTACATTGCAGAATAATAGTGAAGACATCACAACTATGAAATAACACATATGGAATCAGTTACGAACAAATTCTTATTTACAAGAACAACCTACTCCTTCCTCCCCATTGGAGGATTGAACCCCGATCTCCCATCTGCACAACACAGGGATTCTTTAGCTAAATAGCCCAGCGCCCGTCACGTTGTACAGCGCCATATTTTCTGTTCCATCCAAATAGATGTAACATCCTACAAGGACAGCATACTCCTTCCTCCCCGTCGAGGAATTGAACCTCTGTCTCCCTTGTGCCCTCCCCGTCTCTGGTAATGCCAATATGGAAGACTGTCAAATGCTTCTTAAACTAACACTAATTTGCAGTAACATAAAAAATTGCTGACAGTTAAATGTTGTGCCGCAGGATGCTGCGGCAGCCCGCAAGGTGTGACGCAACTTTTAAAGGAGGAACCACTGTATGTCTGTCCTAGCTCGCTAATTAAGGTCTTAAATACTTCTTGGGGCTAGGTGTCCAGTCGACAACTTCCGGTGAAATTGGAGGGCGCTCAATTCAATTAAACATTCAGGTACATACAAGTATCTTATATCGGTTAACTCTTCCAGATGCCTTTCTTTTTCTTGTTCTTGGAGGTTAGCTCTGATGTTTCAGCCTCTTCTGGAGCTTCTAGCTGCTGGCTGTCTGGCCCCCCCTGATGGTTCTCTGGCCCCTCCTGCTGGTTCTCTGAACTCCCCTCCTGGTTCTCTGCCCATGCCTGTTGCCTCCTTGGCCTTTCCTGGTGGCCATCAGTAGATCCAGTGGGCTCTTGGCTTATTTGTTGGCCTGTGGCCCACCAGGGCAACTCCTGACCGTGGTTGTAATCGTGGCTGTGTTGTTGATTTGAGCATCAGCCTCCAGATTCATCTGCTCCAGGTAGTTTTCCTTCATCCTCTCCCTCTCCTCTCCTCCTTCAGTTGTTGATGAGTCTGTTTTTTAAGCAGGGACCGCTCTCTCCACTGCTTATTGAAATCCTCCATCTTCTTCCTTCTCTCCTCAGCCTTCAGCAGCTCCTTCCTCTTCTCCCTCTCTCTCTGCCCGGGTCATGGTGGATGTTAGCCTTGTGTGTCCAGGGATGGCTGGGAGGGGAGAAGAAGTAGAGTTTACATTCAACTTAGTGGATCTGGTATCAACTTAAAT